>NC_054701.1:42118004-42418004 GCF_016097555.1 Gigantopelta aegis
GTTTTAGAATTACTTTGCAAAGCATGTTAACGTCCACGGTGGCTCTACTTCCGGTACTCCTCTTGCAGTCGAATGGTTCTATTTCCAGAACAAGATCGATGGCTTCGGCGCATGGTAACTGGACAGCAGTTTAATGAAACACACTCAAGTGTTCCCGGGCTGCGCTCATTTGAGATGGTAGAGACGATGGTTTGGGATTTTCCTCCATTGTGCACACACTCTGTGGGTATTATCAAAGGTGCGACATTCTAGTTATAAATGTCGTTAAGAGTGTAAGGTCGGAGTTTTAACTTTGAGTGCAATCAAACCTAAAACGTCATCGGTTCTAAACTGTTGATGGTATTTATAAATAGTTCCTTGGTCACGTAAACGCGCGAATATACATTATACACACACGCACACACATATTATACACAAACACGGAGACCCCCCCCCCCCACACACACACACCCCACCCCACACACACACACGCACGCACGCACACATACAAGTGCCCCATAATCGGTGCAGGAAAGGACATGGCAGCACTTTCCCCATCTATGAGGGTGTATATATAAAATTTCTCTCTCTCTTTCTCTCTCTCTCTCTGTGTGTGTCTCTCTCACACTCTCCCCCTCTCCCCCTCTCCCCCCCCTCTCTCTCTCTCTCTCTCTCTCTCTCTCTCTCTCTCTCTCTCTCTCTCTATCTCTCTCTCTCCACCAAGTGTCTTCAGAATAGCCATAATATGTTAGACACAAAATAGCTGAAGTTTAAAGTTTAAAAATAATGCTGAGATGTCGTTATACAATTGTTCCTTTCTTTGTGCCTACATCGTGTCCGTACTAACCTAGATGTTGGTGGTAATCGGTTGTAAACAGTAACATATGACTTTGCTGCAAGACGTCAGCCATGGAATTACATCCTGGATATAAGCCAGATTTGTATTCAGTTCATTGTGTTTGTATAAATCCTTCTAACCCCGGTCCATGTAACAGTTTTGTGGACATGTTACCTAACAAGAGCTATTTCGAGAGACGCTGGCGTATAATAATTTTGCCATTTGACTCTTTGCCACCGGCCTCGGTGGCGTCGTGGTTAGGCCATCGGTCAACAGGCTGGTAGGTACTGGGTTCGGATCCCAGTCGAGGCATGGGATTTTTAATCCAGATACCGACTCCAAATCCTGCTAAATGATTCCTCAACGAAAGCCATATATGCTATTTAAATCCTTAAATGCCTTTTTCTGGACTTTGGTTGGCAATATTTTCTGTTGGTGCTTGGATTTTTGCGCTTTTTTAATTATTAAAAAACTGTGTGTGCGTGTGTGCGCGCGCGTGTGTGTGTGTGTGTGTGTGTGTGCATAGGCGTACATAGGATTTTGAAAAGGGGGGTTCCAAAATAGATTGCAGAGATATTGGGCATATATTTCTATGTTGAGTAAATATAATAATGTCAGATATCAATGTCAGATATTTTAAATTATAAAAAAAGCGATTTCGGGGTGGGGGGGGTGTTCGGTCGAACCCATCGAACATCCCCCCCCCCCCCCATGTACGCCCATGGCGTGTGTGTTTGTGTGATTCTGTAAATCGTTACGTTTTTTTCTACCGCCTCTTTCATCCCCATCACAATGTGTCATTTCTTAAGCAGCCCAAAAGACAACGAGGGTACATATTTAAGAGTGTAGCTCAGATGCGGGAACCGAATACCTGCAGACATGGAAGAGCTGTTTGCGCGGGAAAAACGTGAATGTTCTACCTAGTAACAAGAATCTGTGCAATGTACGACCGGGTTCTCGGGGGGCCGCGGCCAGTGCAGCACCGCCAGACCAGGGTGACGTCAATTGTATCATTCCTCTGGCAATTAACAGTCTCTTGGTTGCCACGGATTCGAGGTTTCGCATTAGATCAACGAAAATATGTGCACAGAATGCGGTTCTAATTTCTCTCCGCGAGACCTCGGTCACTCGTATGATTCGGACTCATATTTCATTCCGTATCGCAGAACGGATCTATAGTCTGCAGCAGCAAGAACAACTCAGAGTAATGCAGAGACAGACGAAACTGTTGTCTGTACAAATATCGCTTGCCGTGATAATTGCGGTGGACAACTGATACGATACCAGAGTTATATTATATATATATATATATATATATATATATATGTTTACAGCATATATGCTGTGATAAAAGGATTATTGAAAAATTCTACATTATCACCATTGTGATAAATATCTTTTGAACCCTGTCTTGTGCAGACGTACGGTTTTGGTTTGGTAATCAATTTGTGAAACGTGTCTTGATAGTGGCAGTCCTCACTCGGACGATCGGGAAAGATGTCTCGGAGTGGCTGTCCTCTTATTAAGTGGCTTGTCCTTAGATTGCTGCCATTGTAGGGTATTTCAGACAGACAGATCATTTTTAAATTATTAAAATTACATAATTGAATTAAATCACATTTTCTTGTTTAGAATAACCAATGTGCTTCAAGTCAGCCTAATGTGTGTAGTATTATGGTGGTAAAATCCAGTTTGTGAAGCAGACATGGCCAAACTGGTCCTTAAAGGGGCATTCCTTAGTTTGCTGCATTGTAAGATGTTTCCGACTAATAACATATTTCTACGATTAAACTTACGTATTAAATATATTTTCTTGTTTAGAATATCAGTGTCTGTATATTCAATGTGTTTCTGGTCATCTTAATATTTGTAAGAAGCCCAAACTGGATTTTGTCTTCAAATAATATCGTACGTACGAAAAAATAATTTCTAGTTAATAAAATGAAATTTAACCTAGTACAAATATTAGAACGATCAGAAACACCTCTAATATACAGCCACTAATATTTTATTCAGAAAAATATATTTGATATGCAAGTACAATCGTTAAAGTCTCTGTTAGTCGATAACACCTTAAAAATTGCAGTAAACTCGGGAATGTCCCTTTAAATTAATTGCAGAAATAATCTAACACAGAACCCCAGCCCCACCCCGTTAATAATGTGGGTTGAGTGTCACTATACAAGTATTTGGAAGCGGTAGACTCGTTAGCTGGCAGAACGACAGTGGCGTGACGTCACTAATGATAGGTTTAGCGCTGAAACATACACAGTGACGTAACAAAAGAAGCTATATCTCCTAAGAGAATATCGCAGGCGATATTGCAAATTATAATGCCAGCGATATCTCCTACAAAAGCCTTTAATGGATGATAAATTGATTTTATGAGAGAGAGAGAGAGAGAGAGAGAGAGAGAGAGAGAGAGAGAGAGAGAGAGAGAGAGAGAGAGAGAGAGAAAGAAACAATATAAATGGTAACAACAGTTGAGAGTTTGTTCCTATAACAATCAAGAAAAACTATCCGATAAATATTTTAAATACTTAATGAAAAGGAATATTGCCGCTATCGATACTTTATTATACAATTATCGAATATGTTTGTTAGCACGAATGGATATGCAGCGTCTTATTAAAGTATATTCGAATGAAATGGCATATCCAGAATACGTTGCGTTGACAACTAGCCATGGTAAAGTGAATTTGATAAAATAAAAATCCATGAAGTTACAGAATAAACATTACGGAACTGATAAACTAAATTAAAAACTTTTTTCTCTACATACATGTTTGTATTCAAATAATGCTGGCGATAAGCTGTCGATTATAAAACAATTAGTTATTACAAGGCAAGGGAAACAACTCGTGTCTTTTTTGTATAATTTTGTACAATATACAATGTTAAACGTCAAACCTCGTAATATCGGATTTTGTTTTATCGGATAATAGATCTATCTGTGTGTGTGTGTGTGTGTGTGTGTGTGTGTGTGTGTGTGTGTGTGTGTGTGTGTGTGTGTGTGTGTGTGTGTGTGTATAAATATATATCACGGTGACCCAGTTTTAGAACGTTTCTACGTACTTAAGTTGGGTTTTTAAAGGCGGTTTTTTTTTTTTTTTTTTTTACTTTAAGAGTGTATTAACGCAGTTGCAACAACTAATTTTAAAAAATTTGTTTGGTAAATGAAATTATTTGGTTGTAAATGTTCTTTTCATTTAAACATAATCCATTAATAATAAATGTTGGTCATAAGGCAATTGTGGATACAAAATCTTAATTCTAAATTTGCAATTAAATTCCACCTCAAGATGCTTTGCGCATGCGTGTCCTTGACATAAAAAAAGAAAAAAAGAAAACAACAATCCTATTTCGGACTGCTCATATAGAAAGTGGTACTGGCTAACAAACAGCCTCTTCGCTGATCACTTTGCGGTTCATATTGCTGGATGGAATGTCCTGACAGAGGCATGAGCACTGCGGTGCCAAACTTGGAGACGGAAATAGCGACTCACGCATTAACGTTTGCGACAAGAACGTAGAGGCATCACAGATGGTGTTTATGCGTCATGGAAGGAGAAATACCGGCCGAGTTCACAGAATAGGGTGAGGTCGTTACCAACACGTGCAGACCTAATGCTTGACACACACCTACCGATTTACGCCGACTACGACAGTCGCGTCGGTGATAATAGGTAGGTGTGTGCAGGGGAAAGGCGCGTGATGTCGTGTCTAATCTCCAGGGGCACCTTTTACGAAGCGATCTTAACGCTAAGATCACCTAAGTGCTGCGTGCATAGTTACCTTATACACGTAAGGTGATCTTAGTTCTAAGATCGTTTCACAAAACGGGGCTCTGGTTTGCCCCGATTAGACTGTCACGTCGGCTGGTGTGTAAAGGTGTACATTTTCAGACTACTGCCGACACGACAGTCGCGTTAATCGGTAGGTGTGTGTCGAGCGTGTTCAGGAAAAGTTAATGCTTGGCACACACCTACCGATTAAAGCCGACTGGATAGTCGTTTCTAATATCCAGTTTTATTCCGATGAGACTGTCGCGTCGGCAGGTGTATGCAGGTCGAGTCGGCGTTAATCGGTAGGTGTGTGTCGACCTTAAGGCATGTTCAGGAAAAGTTAATGCTTGACGCACACATACCGATTAAAGCCGACTGGACAGTTGTATCTAATATCCAGTTTTACTCCGATTAGACTATCGCGTCGACAGGTGTATGCAGGTCGAGTCGGCGTTTATCGATAGGTGTGCGCCATGCATAAGTTTGTTTTGTTTGACGACACCACTAGAGCACTTGAAATCGTTACATTTTGCCCATTAGTAGCAAGGGATCTGTTTTAAGTGATATTTTACAGACATTACAGCACACACCACAGACTTTGAAGCACATATCACAGTCGTGATAAACTGGCAAAAATGAGAAACAGTCTAATGGGCGCACCGACGGGGGTCGATCCTAGACCGACTGTGCATCAGACAAGGAAGGTGTGGAGGGCGAGCGATCATGGTAGATTACTAAACTGGTTTTTGCGCCAAACGTTAGATGGATGTGATATGATAGAAGACGATGGTACCAGTCAAATTGTTTGCGAGCGCTCGGCCTGCTGAACACGCCACTAATGTGAGACATCATACTCAACGTCGTATCTATTACGCCATTAGGTTTAAGACAGGCAGGTACTTGGTTCGTAGGGCAGTACTTACCCTAATATAAGTAAGGGGTAGTAAAGAAAGTATCAGGGCATTACAATAGAGGCGGGGTGTAATCGTCTGAAGCCGACGAGAAAAGATATATTTGGCAACAGAAATCATTTAAATTCCACTTATAATTAATTTTAAGACGACGAGAAAAGATATGTTTGGCAACAGAAATCTTTTAAATTCCACTCATAATTAATTTTAAGACGACGAGAAAAGATATGTTTGGCAACAGAAATCTTTTAAATTCCACTCATAATTAATTTTAAGAGGACGAGAAAAAATATGTTTGGCAACGGAAATCTTTTAAATTCCACTTATAATTAATTTTAAGCCGACGAGAAAAGATATGTTTGAAAACAGAAATCATTTAAATTCCACTCATAATTAATTTTAAGCCGACGAGAAAAGATATGTTTGGCAACAGAAATCTTTTAAATTCCACTCATAATTAATTTTAAGCCGACGAGAAAAGATATGTTTGAAAACAGAAATCATTTAAATTCCACTCATAATTAATTTTAAGCCGACGAGAAAAGATATGTTTGGCAACAGAAATCTTTTAAATTTCACTTATAATTAATTTTAAGCCGACGAGAAAAGATATATTTGAAAACAGAAATCATTTAAATTCCACTTATAATTAATTTTAAGCCGACGAGAAAAGATATATTTGGCAACAGAAATCATTTAAATTCCACTTATAATTAATTTTAAGCCGACGAGAAAAGATATATTTGGCAACAGAAATCATTTAAATTCCACTTATAATTAATTTTAAGCCGACGAGAAAAGATATATTTGGCAACAGAAATCATTTAAATTCCACTCATAATTAACATTTCGATGTCAATACAAAGTATTAAAGGGGCAGACCCTAGTTTTTAAACACTAAGGCATATTTTTCACCTAGCCTCTAGTTTCAACCCGTAAAAGTGGACACTTCGTTTGGTTCATTTACAAACCTGCAACAAATTTGGATACAACAGGGTGAAACAAGAGTGTGTGAAGTTGAAATACCCTTAAAAATAGACTAAAACGCGACTCCATAACCGTTACTTCTCGGACGCACGTGCGTTTTAAAAAATATGAAACGTGCATTTTGTGGTATTAGAAACACCAGAATGACCAGAAACACTTCGAGTGTACGGAAATGGATAATCTAAAATACTAGACAATACGTAATGTTTGATTTCAGTGATCATAAACGACTCTAATAGTGAAAAAATATGCCATACTGTTTAAAAAAAACTAGGGTATGTTCCTTTAAATTATACTCGTCTTCATTTTGATATTGTATTCAATTTGTATCCTAGGTCTTTACACTGTATTTACATAATTATGTAAATTTGTATTGTTTAATGTAAATAATCATATTCATATACGTACCCTTGTTTGACACCCAATAGCTGAAGTGTAAGTTTGTGCTGTGGTGGTGTTCGTTCATTCATTCCAGTCAGACAAAAAAGTACTATTAAAAACATTTTTATTATTATTAGGGGGCAGCCAATGCCCTCGTCCAACCCCATACCGCTAGTTTTGTTCTGGTTCTAATTTTTACTCTCTTTTTTGGGGTTTTTTTTTTTTTTTTGGGGGGGGGGGGGGGTTAGGTTTTTTAAATCGGGCTGTCTTTTGTTGGGGTTTTGGGGTTTTTGTTTTTTTTCTTTTGAACATTGTCAGTTATTGTCTCGCATGATTAACATGTATACCAAAAAAAAAAAAAAAAAAAAAATCTATCAAGTGGCAAACGGGGAATGGAATGGCCAACTAAAGATAGACCATGTACGCACCAGTCTAATGGAATACAAAATCAACTTCACCCATTTCTAAATAATTGAGTAAAAGACTCTAACTAATGCAGCCTTGGTTAAGACATTAATCAAATATCCACCCCTCACGCTGTTGTGAGTAGACAACACGGAAAACCCCCGGGAATCACTCCGGACTCCACGTGTGTTCTCTTCTAGTTGTTGCTTAGCTACATTGATTGACAGAAATATACTTCGTTACTTCAAAACAACATTTTCATTGGTTGGACCAGAAAGGCTCTGACTGCAATTATTGTTTTAAAACGCGAACTGTGATAAAGGTTGGGGTTTTTTTTTTGTTGGTGTTGTTTGTTTGTTTGTTTTTTTGTTTGTTTTTTGTTTTTTTGGGGGGGTGGGGGTGGTGTTTAAAGACACCACTGGAGCATATTGATTAATTAATCATCGGCTAGTGGATGTCAAACATTTGGTAATTTTGACTCACAGTCAGAGGAAACCCACTATATCACTATGTTTCTTAATGCAGAAACGAAATGTGACAATGCAACAGTCATACCAAGCGATGGGATAGGGGTGTGTATGTAGGCAGTTGTCTCTCCCCTGTTGTAAAATACGACCCTGAAACGTTATACAGGCCCGGTGGAAGCAAGTAGACATTGGGGGGTAGGGGATGGCGCGGCTGATTGAGATCCAGGACACAAGGCAATGTTTTTAGGGGGTACGGGAATATGCTCTCCCCGTGAAATTTTGAAAACTAGATATCCTGAAATGCAATTTCCTGCATTCTACAAGTAAAATTCATCCACTGGCGTAGGAAGCGGGGGGGGGGGGGGGGGGGGGGGGGGGGGGGGGGGGAGAGGGAGGCCATGTGCCCCCACTTTGTAGCAGCAGAGATGTTTTTTAAAATATATTTTTAATATTTGTGTGTGTGTGCCACACACACACACACTTTTTGGCACCTTCCTACGCCCGTGTCATCTCTGCTTTAAGATTTACTACCAATAATATTTTTGATTCAGAACTGAGGGCCATGAGGGCCAGCCACCCCCCACCCACCCCTGCTCCGCCATGCCTGATCCTTTCGAAAATTGACAACTATAGTCCGTCCCATCCTCCTACAAAAATCTTTTTTGTAAATAATTTCAGTTTAGTTTGACGTAAGAAGAAAAGTAAGAGTGTTTTGGTAATAACAGAAAAAAAAGTAAATATTTTTCTGTGCACTTCAGAAAACAATCGGCTCAGAAATAAATAACGTGTAGTTAATAACATAGTATGAAAGAAAGGCGTTCCCTGTGGGAAGGACTATATATCTGATTATATTCAGTCACTGATTTCTCGGAAAAACAAGTTTAAAAAAATATTCTGAGAAATTCAAAAACAAGGCAATTTTATTTAAAGTTAAATCATACAGCGTTGCATCCTTCGTATTGCATGCATGTCAACCAAAGTTAACTGCATTAAAACGAACGTGGAGGGGTGTAAAATAGTAGACTATTCTCATTTTCGTAAAAGTGGTCATGGCCAATTCTGACTGTCAGATCTCGATATATATATTTACTTTTATTTGATTTATTTAAAACTATTCAGTTTTGAATCCCATTAGGTTTTGTGTGTATTAAAATTATCAGTCTTCCGAACTGTGTAGGCCTATTTACTCAAATTAATTGCATCATGAAAGTAAATATATTAAAATATTCGCATTTAATTTGTTACTCAGTATATCATTAAGGGGCGGCACGTAGACCAGTGGTAAAGCGTTCGCTCGATGCGCGGTCGGTCTAGGATCGATCCCCGTTAGTGGACCCATTGGGCTATTTCTCGTTCCAGCCAGTGCTTCACAACTGGTGTAACAAAGGCCGTGGTATGTACTATCCTGTCTGTAGGATGGTGCATATAAAAGATCCCTTGCTGCTAATCGAAAAGAGTAGCCCATGAAGTGGCGACAGCGGGTTTCCTCTCTCAATATCTGTGGTCCTTAATCATATGTATGACGCCATATAACCGTAAATAAAATGTGTTGAGTGCGTCGTTAAATTAAAAAAAAAAACCCTAAAAAAACGCCAGTATATTATTATGCCCTAGTGCTTTTTCTACTGCCTCCCTTCTCTTATTTAATTTGGCTTAAGTAAGATTCTGTTTTAAAATAGTGTCGCAAATAGCATCGAACCATTTAGGGACGGGACGTACACCAGTTGTAAAGCGCTCGCTTGATGCGCGTTCGGTTTCGGACCGATCCACTTCGGTGGGCCCATTGGGCTATATCTCGTTCCAGCCAGTGTACCACGACTGGTATATCAAAGGCCGTGGTGTGTGCTATCCTCTCTGTGGGATGGTGCATATAAAAGATTCCCTTGCTACTAATGGAAAAATGTAGCGGGTTTCCTCTCTAAAGACTATATGTCAAAATTACCAAATGTTTGAAATCCAATAGCCGATGATTAATTAACCAATGTGCTCTAGAGGTGTTGTTAAACAACAACAAAAACGATCCATTTAAGAAAAACAAGTAGCCATAGCCTACTTCTGCGTAACATCGAATATGAAATAGAAGTGGAAGATGTTTTTGTTTTGGGGGGATTGTTGTTGTTAATTGGTGGGGGGGGGGGGTTGAGGGGGTGGAGCATGGGAGGAAAAGGATTTTTACACTGAACGGTATTAACGGTAGAATATTTTATTTAGCATCTTATAAGAGGCTTAGAGCTCTGCTTTATCTAAACTGACATCAAAGAAAAATCTTGTAAGGTTTGGTCTTTCTTTGGCATAAACAAATATTCGGTGCACTATCTATTTATGTCTCAGATGCTGTAATTGATTTTGTCTGGGCTGCAGTCTTATTGATGTGAATATTTTGGTAACAAGAACAGTGCTTAAAATCTGATATGCGCTGCTACACACACGCATATCAAACAAATGTATAGATCCGTCAAAAATAATTGATCACGATTTAACATTGAGCGGTAACTCCATGTTAAATATACTTTGTTCTCTTTACAACTGCGTGTGGTATTTCTGTCTGAATTTTAGTTTTTGCTTGAAATAATAATAAGTTTCATAATTATATAAAAACTCGTCTTCAGTGGCGTAGCGTAGTTTGGACCTGGGGGTGGGTGTTGGGAGTGGGGTGGGTGGGGGGGGGGGCTATTGGCTGTGGAGGTGGGTGTTAAGCATAGTTGGTTATATTATATTACACTGAGCGATATCTGCATGTTAAATATACTTTGTCTCCTCACAACAGTGTGTAATATTTCTGTCTGAAACTTAAGTTTTTGCTATTTTGCTATTTACAGTAATAATTTTCATAATCACACAAACCTTCGTTTTTAAGAGGCGTAGCGTGATTCGAATATGAACCTAACGGCAGTGGCGTATCTACGGAAATTAGCGCCACTGTCCAAACATCAGACACCCATCTTTTAGATAACGTCTGTCTTTAATAGAAACTGCTCAGTGGCGCACCCCCTCCCCCTTTTCAAGTGGCGCCCAGGGCACGTGCTTGACCTGACATACCCTAGGTACGCTACTGCCTAACGGACACTTATGTCTACATTTTTGCTGACCACCCACCCACCCCCACCCGCCACCTCCGCTCCCGCCCCATTACGCCCCTGCGGAATTCCACGACCCATAATCTTCCAAATCGTATCTGGAAACAAGGAAGTGCTTGTATTCGTTTTCGTGTTCTCAAAACTTGTCACACAAGCTGACAATTCCCTAGGTGGTAATTCTGACTAAAAATATCAACTAACGGTTTATCTGACGAGTACCAAGCGGTCACATGAAAACATCGCATTGACCTTCTATAGACGTTACTATGTCCAAGAGCACATCGGATCAGCAAAAATTAATACTGGTACTCTAAGGCCCAAAAACACACCGGATCTGGATCTGGATCTGACGAGTATGGTACCAGTCGAAAATGAAACGCATTGAATCGAATGTGACAAAACACACCGCGTATATGCTGGCGCGAACTACAGATTTAGCAACTGTTACAGACGACATACAACATGCGCTATCTTCCAGACTGGCAGATGCAAAATGTTCGAACCTTACTCATTCATTTTTTTTTAATAAACAACATGAAAGGTATATATTTATTAATCAATGTGGAGTTCTCATACTTATTAGTGATGTTTATAAGTAAATTTATCTAAAGATATGAACGCATTAATATAATACTACTCAAAAGAATTTAAGGGTCAGACGATATTTTCGACATTATTTTCTGAATGTCAATTATATTAGCTAGACCATAATGTCACGCATGGTATTGTTCCATTTTGATGAAAGTGGGTCTAAGCAACCCATAAATGAATTAAAATCCACTGTCACTGACACTGTTGACTAGTTCTAATGGCGAAAACATGCTTACATTTGCACGTAAATTAGGGCGAAAGCGAAAGGTCTGCTAAGTGCCCTTAACTTGCTTTTTCACAAAGCGCTTCATTTGCACGCTTTGCATGTGTATTCCATGTTCCCAATGCTGAATTTCCGTATAATTGGAGCATGCGTTCGTGTACGGTGCACACTCCAAATTCGGCAATGGTACGACGTCAACTGACTATCGAAGATCGAGGAAGGGCTATTGCTTGGCTTCAGGATGGCAATACGCAAAGAAATGTTGCTCTGAGACTTGGTGTCAGTCAGAGTGTCGTTGGCCGACTGTGGCAACGGTACCAAGCAACGAATTCTGTTCGAAATCGTCCACGTTCGGGAAGACCCCGAAGCACTACAAATAGACAGGACCGCTACATCACCAATATGGCTCTACGTCAACGCACAGCCACTGCACGCCGATTACGTGACAATCTGCGGACTGCGACTGGAACTCAGTGTCTGATCAAACCATACGCAATCGTCTGAGAGCCAATAATCTACGCTGCCGTCGCCAGGCTGTTCGACCACCACTCCTACCACGTCACAGAACGGCCAGACGTCACTGGTGCATACTTCATCTGCGGTGGCAACGTGTTCAGTGGGGTCGAGTGATGTTCACTGATGAGTCCAGGTTTAGTCTCCAGTTCAACGACGGTCGGGTTCGTGTCTACAGACGTCCTGGGGAGGGCTTCGCTGACGTTAACGTTAGACAACGTCACCGGTTCGGTGGTGGCAGCGTCATGGTGTGGGGCGGCATATCTATCCACCACAGGACCCCCCTCTATGTGGTGGATGGCAATCTGAATGGAATCCGCTATCTGAATGAGATTATCCGGCCGTTGGTTCTCCCAGATTGGCGGCGGGGCAGTTTTGCAGGATGACAATGCCAGACCCCACCGCGCCAGGGTGGTAACGGACTTTCTCGCCAGGATGGATTGGCCAGCATATTCGCCTGACTTGGCCCCAATAGAGGACGCCTGGGACGAATTAGGAAGGAGAGTTCGAGATAACCATGCCCCTCCGGCCAACCTTCATGATCTGGGTCAACTTCTTATGGCAGAGTGGCAGGCCATTCCCCAAGAGTTCTTCAGACGTCTGATCAACAGCATAAGGCAACGATGTGTCGAGTGTATTCGCGCCAGGGGTGGATTCACACACTATTAAACGAATGTTCTAATGTGTAAAATTCATGTTTGACAACCTTCAACTTTGACAGCATGTCATGTGACTTTCTTGTATACAGTGACGTTTATTTGTGGTTTTTTGTAAATATGGAACAATAAATTAAATTTTTGGTGTAGTTGATCTCCCATGTGCGTGTTACTTTTTGGTGTAGTTAAGCTTGGCTTGTGCTTGCACATGCATTCGAGGTTAATCTTGATGAACTATCACACACACACACACACACACACACACACACACACACATACGCACGCACACGCATACGCATGCCTAGACACATCCACACACAGACACTCGCGCGCGCACGCACGCACGCACACGCACACCGGAATTTCGAAGTGCCACAAAAATGCAAAGGAATGCGAGAAATGTATTTATATTTTCTGGTAGATATGGATTTCCCTAGAAACACCCTGAAACGTTACCTTTACTATAATACTATCATAATACTATATATTATATATATCATAAATGCACTGACCTGCCTTGGTGATATCCACACTGAAGAACATTTCCGAAATAGTGCTCAGGTGACCGCTGTGCCATCTTTAAAATATTATAAATTAATACTAAGTAATTTAATATGTTTTCTTGTAAACGTTCAATATGCTCATAAACGTCAAATAGCGATACCGTTCACATATTTCTGAATTTAAGCTAAATTCAAAACAATGTACGCGGAGCAACTTTGATGTCCATAACCATATTGAATCGTCATCGTATTGTTGACGTCATAGTTATGTTTCCGGCAACGTCCGTAATATACGAAAACTATCGAAGTGCAAAGGTTTTTTTGTATTTGTTTGTTTTTGTTTAATAATAGAAGAAATTCTAAGACAAACTGACAGGTCCGTAGAGAGAATATGTGGAGGGGGTGGGGGCATAATCTCTAGTGGGGAAGGGGAGCACAAGCCATATTTTCACCTTTATTTTTATAGGAGAAAAACCTTCGGTTTTTTTGTTGTTGTTTTTTTTGGGGGTTTGGGGGGGGGTTTGGGGGGGGTTGTTTGGTTTTTTCTTGTTTTTTTTTTTGTTTTTTTTTTTTTTGGGGGGGGGGGGGTTAAAGCAAAAAACGTTTTACATGTAACACTTTGTTGATGTAGAATGTTTCGAATTGTAAATCCAAATTGAAAAGACACGCTTCAACTCGCTTCTGGAATAGAATTGCTCGGCGGTCCCCCAATAACACCACGCACCATGGATGCCATAACATAGGTCTTCATGTGTACCAAGCACCTTCAAAATGTTCGAGACGGTAGCTTTAAAAAAAAAGACACCAAATGAAAAACGTATTTAGATGTTTCATGTAAAAACTTAATTAACTGTATATTGATTTTTTTTTTGATTTTTTTTTTTTAAGGTTATGAGCCGCAAATAAACTATACTATAAAATGCAATGTTCTAAAACTTAAGCACACGGGCGTAGGAAGGTACCAAAAAGTGGAGGTGGGAGGTGGGCGCACACACACATCTATATAATATAAATACATGTATATAAAAAAACATTGCTGCTGCTATAAAGTGCCCCCTTGCATATATGAATCTGAAACTAAAATAGACTAGTTAAGCTTCGCGCCTTGGAAAATATGTATATATTTAATATGTAAATATGACTGTTAAAAACGACAACATATTAAATAGATCGGAGTGACCTAAATCGTCTGATATGGCTGGATGACATGATGAAGAGTTTTATATTGGCAGTCTGAACTAACTACCCACCGCTTTCTATTACAAGAAATGATTGGCTGGACAAAACAAAATAAATAAATAAATAAAAATAATTTTAAAAATAATTTTAAAAACTGTAAGTTTCTGTTGCTTTATCTCATTGGTTGAACAAAAGATTGAAGATTTGTGTTCCAGAAGTTCATTGGCTGGGCAAAACATTCGTGGGTTTCTTATTCATCGACTGATTGGTTTGCACTACTTGACTATCGATTGGTTCCACTTCTGATATGACGTAAACGTTAGGAAACGTCCTGGTAATGGTTCGAACCACACACCATGAACAAACACAGCTTGTGTGTGTGTGTGTGTGTGTGTGTGTGTGTGTGTGTGTGTGTGTGTGTGTGTGTGTGTGTGTGTGTGTGTGTGTGTGTGTGTGTGTGTGTGTGTGTGTGTGTGTGAAAGTTTTTAAGTTGGCTTAGTAATAAATCAATGGTATCGTTAATGTGTGCGCCGCAATAAATAATCTCCCATGTGCGTGTTACGGATCCCATAAATAGGATGTAGTGTTTTGCACCGATTGCACGGTTAAGATAAGACCTCTATTTTCGAAACGATCGTCATTTTCCTGTCCAAACGCGGAAAGCTGTGGAGTGTTTGCCCAACAATAATCTGTTGGGGAAACACTGAGCGTTTCATTAACGTTATCATTTTGAAATGTCAGTCCAGTTTTTGCAGTGTCAACAAAGTCCTCCACTATCTGTGCCGAGTTCATTCGATTCCCTAGACCAAGGAACTTATTAGGTATTTTCCAAGATTTCATTAACGTCTGGCGTTGATGGGATATGAAATGAGGGTGAAATCAGTATGAACATAGTGATCTGGGTTTCTAGGTAATCACCTCGTCGTACAAGGCACACGGTCTCATAAGGTTTGTCGTTGGGCGTGGAAAGGCACCGGCCTGGGTGGTGTAGCGGTTAAATAATCGGTTCTGGGTTCGCAGCCCGGTACCGGCTCCCACCCCGAGCAAGTTTAAACGACTAAATGGATAGGTGTAAGACCACTACGCCAATTTCTCTCTCACTAACAACTAACCACTAGCCCACTGTCATCGACAGACAGTCTAGATAGCTGAAGTGTGTACCCAGACCAGCGTATTTGAACGTAACTGGATATAAGCACAGAAATAACTATAAACGAATGAATTAATAAATGAAAAGGAAATGCATCAAATTTGGTGCAAAAACACAAAGTGTATTAGTGTGATTATATTAAAATATGAAGATAAATCAAATTATTTATCTTTAAAAAAAGTATTTTAGGAATTAACCTGATTTAAACAAAAAGAAAATTATCAAAAACGTAAAGGAGCGTTTCGTCCATTGCTCATAATGCAAAATAGCCAATCTATAGAACTTGGCATACTAGTATATTCTATCAGTGTATGTGGAATCACATCTAGAAGAAAATCCGTTGAGAGCCATCAGGGTCGAATCCAAGGCTCGACAAATCCAAGGCTCGACAAATCCAAGGCTCGAAAAATCTAAGGCTCAACAAATCCAAGGCTCGACAAATCCAAGGCTCAACAAATCCAAGGCTCAACAAATCCAAGGCTCGAAAAATCTAAGGCTCAACAAATCCAAGGCTCAACAAATCCAAGACGTAACAAATCCAAGGCTCGACAAATCTAAGGCTTGACAAACCGAAGACTCAACAAATCCAAGGCTTAACAAATCCAAGGCTCGACAAATCTAAGGCTCAACAAACCGAAGATTCAACAAATCCAAGGCTTAACAAATCCAAGACTCGACAAATCTAAGGCTCGACAAACCGAAGACTCAACAAATCCAAGGATTAACAAATCCAAGGGTCGACAAATCTAAGGCTCAACAAATCCAAGGCTAGACAAATCCATTAGCCTTCGGTTCAGACTACTGATTTTTTGCTCTGGGCTAGTAGAAATTATCAACTGTATTACTGTAATACATAAGGCACTAGCCAAAGCTTCTGTGAGGGCTAGCGACGCTTTCACAGATTTGTCGAACACAAATTAAATTTGAACACTAGGCCATGTCTACACACTGAGTGCTTTACATCGGTTTTTAATCATAGTTACTAACCATCAAAATGAACCAGATACTCCAAAACCACAGGATTAGTAAAAGAAGAACGATTTTTATAATAAGACAAATAATAAAAGTGGCATCATGAATACACAAAAGTTCGACGATTTCCAACTATTGCCAAACGTACGCACGTGTATTAAGCAGAGCGAGACATTAATGCAACCAACTAAGGAGTTGGCACTAGAAATGTTTTGGAAATAGGTGAACAACGTAATTATGATAACCACACGGACATGAATTTGGAATTCCCGGATCTTTTATTGACATTGAAACACATATCTGCTTTCCCTGGGATATAAAGTAAAGTAAAGTTTGTTTTATTTAACGACGCCACTAGAGCACATTGATTTTTAATCTTATCATCGGCTATTGGACGTCAAACATATGGTCATTCTGACACTGTTTTTAGAGGAAACCCGCTATCGCCACATATGCTACTCTTTTTTACGACAGGCAGCAAGGGATCTTTTATTTCCCACAGGCAGGATAGCACAGACCATGGCCTTTGTTGAACCAGTTATGGATCACTGGTCGGTGCAAGTGGTTTACACCTACCCATTGAGCCTTGCGGAGCACTCACTCAGGGTTTGGAGTCGGTATCTGGATTAAAAATCCCATGCCTCGACTGGGATCCGAACCCAGTACCTACCAGCCTGTAGACCGATGACCTGCCACGACGCCACCGAGGCCGGTCCCTGGGATATAGTTACCACCATCAACACCACAAAAAAATAAATACAAAAAATTAAATAAATAAACAAAATAAATAAACAAAATAAACAAACAAACCTCCATCATAATTATTATCATTTGAATATTTTATGTTTTGTTTTTATCCTTGTATTTTTCTTATAATATCATTTTTATTTTGTTCTTGTTCTTGATTTCTTTTTTTTTTGTCTACTTTTTAAATACACACTCGAATTCACATTCGAACTAATTTCATTTCAACTTATTTTCGTGTTTATGTCCAATTAAGGTTTAGCACGCTGTCCTGGGCACACACCTCAGCTATTTGGACTGTCTGTCCAGGACAGTGGGTTAGTTGTTGGTTGGTTAGTGGTTAGTGAGAGAGAAGAGAAGAGGCCTTACACCTACCCACCTGCCCACTTATCCGGTACCGGGCTGCGAACTCTGTACCTACCAGCCTGTAGTCCGATGGCTTAACCAGTGTGCCACCGAGGCCGGTACATTCGAACTATAGAGAAGACACAAGCAATCATTGCAAAATAAATAATAAACAATGCATTACTTGAGCCTAGTTGGTTTTGATGACTCAGGTTCAACATATTTTAGTTAGCTAGAGGTTGGATTTCATTGACAAAATAAATGCGATGATGTAGTTTTAGCGTGGGAGGAAGGTAATAACTGAAAATTGCCACATGAGAACAACCAAGACGATGTCTAAGTACTTCTTGACATTTGACTTAAACCCCAGACCTGTAGCTTGAAGCTTCGAGTAGAGAACTCTGATAAATACTGATCTGTGCCTGCAAATTCCTCCTTGCGCATCAACTGGCTTGGCTTAGGCGCAGGAGAGTTAAGTCGGTAACATTGTTGTAAGCCATTACAGGTAATGCTACTTAAATGGGTGTAATATCTGACAGAAGACCAACTAGGATGAACGCGGACTGTTTGTTACGAAAATCTGGATTCAGCTGTCGCGTACTTTTTATGTATACAACAAGACAAACGGAAAGCTGGATTCAGCCTAGCCCGAGTACTCTGACTGTAAGAGAGCTAGACGGACATTTGGACATAGGCCGTGGTATGTGCTATCCTGTCTGTGGGATGGTGCATAGGCCTATAAAAGATCACTTGCTACTAATGATAAAATGTAGCGGGTTTCCTCTCTAACACTACGATAAAATTACCAAATATTTGTCATCCAATAGCCGATGATTAATGAATCAATGTGCTCTAATGGTGTCGTTACATAAAACAAACTCTCTTTTTTGTGATTGTCGGGCACTTGTCGTTTTGAGACGGCCCCTGGAAGATGGAGTGGCTGAGTGAGCGATCATGTGACGCAACGTCACGATATAGGTCGGCGAACTTAGAATTCTGCTGTCCGGAGTTTGCCGAAGCTTAGCTGAATGTGGGTGCTGTCGAGTTTCTTTCTGTAGTGTGTGTATTAGTGATTAATATCAGAATTTTTTTTTAATCAATTAACTCGAAAATGATCGATGTATCTGACGTCAAACGTAGGATTGTTGTGGTATTAGAGCGGAAATCTTTGACAACTTTTTGGTTGTCGGCAATTGCCAAAAAAGTACATAGCTTGGTCTCTGACTGTAATGAGAGCGTATTTATGTCCAAATGTCCGTCTAGCTCTCTTACAGTTACAGTACTCGGGCTAGATTCAGTCGTCGTATATTTTTATATATACTAAACAACAAGAGAATCGGAACGCTGGATTCAGCCGTCGTATATTTTTATGTATACTAAACAACAAGAGAATTGGAAAGCTGGATTCAGCCGTCGTATATTTTTATGTATACTAAACAAGAGACACGGAAAGCTGGATTCATTCGTCGTGTATTTTATGTATACTAGACAACAAGAGAAACGGAAAGCTAGATTCAGTCGTCGTGTATTTTATGTATACTAAACAAGAAGAGAAACGGAAAGCTGGATTCAGTCGTCCTGTATCTTTATGTATACTAAACAAGACAAACGGAAAGCTGGATTCAGCCGTCGTGTATTTTTATGTATACTAAACAACAAGAGAAATGGAAAGCTGGATTCAGCCGTCGTGTATTTTTATGTATACTAAACAAGACAAAAGGAAAGCTGGGTTCAGTCGTCGTGTATTTTATGTATACTAGACAACAAGAGAAACGGAAAGCTAGATTCAGTCGTCGAGTATTTTATGTATACTAAACAAGAAGAGAAACGGAAAGCTGGATTCAGTCGTCGTGTATTTTATGTATACTAAACAAGAAGAGAAACGGAAAGCTGGATTCAGTCGTCGTGTATTTTTATGTATACTACACAAGACAAAGGGAAAGCTGGATTCAGTCGTCGTGTATTTTTATGTATATTAAACAAGAGAATCGGAAAGCTGGATTCAGCCGTCGTGTATTTTTATGTATATTAAACAAGACAAACGGAAAGCTGGATTTAGTCGTCGTGTATTTTTATGTATGCTAAACAAGACAAAAGGAAAGCTGGATTCAGCCGTGGTGTATTTTTATGTATATTAAACAAGAGAAACGGAAAGCTGGATTCAGTCGTCGTGTATTTTTATGTATATTAAACAAGAGAAATGGAAAGCTGGATTCAGTCGTCGTGTATTTTTATGTATACTAAACAAGACAAACGGAAAGCTGGATTCAGTCGTCGTGTATTTTTATGTATACTAAACAAGAAGAGAAACGGAAAGCTGGATACAGCCGTCGTATATTTTAATTTATTCTAAACAAGGGAAAGGGAAATATTAGTTATATGTTTCAGTTAAAGTTTATTAATCACAGGCTATTGGATATCAAACATTTGGTAATTTTGACATATATTCCTAGAGAGAAAACCCGCTACATTTTCCTGTATATGCACCATCCCATTAACGGGATAGCACATTCCAAGGCATTTGGTACATCAGTCGTGGTGCACTGGCTGGAACGACTGGTATATCAAACGAGAAATATGGTTAAGGACCACACATATTTGGAGAGGAAACCCGCTGTCGCCACTACATGGGCTACTCTTTCCGATTAGCAGGCAGGATAGCACAAACCATGGCCTTTGTTGAACCAGTTATGGATCACTGGTCGGTGCAAGTGGTTTACACCTACCCATTGAGCCTTACGGAGCACTCACTCAGGGTTTGGAGTCGGTATCTGGATTAAAAATCCCATGCCTCGACTGGGATCCGAACCCAGTACCTACCAGCCTGTAGACCGATGGCCTAACCACGACGCCACCGAGGCCGGTTTGACAGCATAGCGTAATTTAAACTACGGCAAATTTGGTAATAACATTTTGACACTTGACAAGAAGAGAAACCCGCTGTCGTCACAGAAGCTGTACCTATTAAAAAGCTGCAGGGATCTTTTACCCCACCCCCCCCCCCCCCCACCCCCCCCCCCCCCCCACCCCCCCACCCCCAACACAACACAACACAACACACACGCACACGCACGCACGCACGCACGCACACACACACACACACACACACACACACACACACACACACACACACTTTCCCCTGTAAATAACCTTTGAAGGCTAGTAGGAAGACTGTAGTTGAACACATGAAATTCAATATTCTGTCGGGCGAGAATGACCCAGAACAGGTTGTGGGACCTTTTTAGGCCCTCCGTTTTTAATTGCCCGGGCTATCGCGCTATCATTGCCCTCACTCTCAACCCTCATTTTCAAGTACACTCAGCGGGCCCTGAATGGACATTCACTGCACCCACGAAACAAAATCTCAGATCCACTAAGGGTGACCGATCCTACGACAAACAGCACCTCAAGCGAGCGCTCTACCAACTGAGCTAAATCTCACTCGGCTGCATTGTGCGAAGAGAATCAAGTTAGTTTGGCAAGAGAAGAAGAAGAAGAAATGGAATAGAAATGTTTTCATGTTTTGTTACACGGGAATCAAGAGTAATCACTGTCCTTCAAAGAAAATGCAAATAACAAAATTACTGTTATTTCTACTGGGCATTTTTAACAATACTTCTTTACACTGATGAAAAATGCATTTCCCTCTGTTAACCAACAAAGACCGTTAATCTCGAGTGAAGAAAAGAACGTATCGCTTTATTGCAGACTCTGATTTCGAGCAAGAATGAAAGAAAGAAAAAAAGGTAAAATGGAATTACCTAGAGCTGTTTTCATTGCAAATCGTCGAATCGTGTTTCACAGTTTTCACAGTGGAGGAAACAATAAAATTGGTAAAAAGCATGTGCGACAATAAATTTCGTTTTTCCTTATCCGACTTAAAAATTATTATGATTTTTGTTTTGTCATGCAGTAGTGTTATCTAAACATTGGTGGAACATATACACATAGAAAGTACTCCCTCATTAAACGCCTAATTCACACACCAACTAACAATATACTTAATTGCAATTTAACAGAACCAAAACTATAAATATTGGGGGAAAACCCCGCACCAACATAAAGACGAAGGTGAAGGTTGGCCTAATTTCACCTTCAATACAGGCCTCGGTAGTGCCATGGTTCAACCATCGGACTTAAGGCTGGTAGGTACTGGGTTCGTATCTAGCCACTGACCCTCTGTCCTGGACGAACAGGCAGCCCAGATAGCAGAGGTGTGGTCCAGGACAGCGTGCTTGAATATTACTTGGATATATGTAAGAAAATAATTATAAACAAACATGTACATCAGACATCGATTTCGATATTCTTGAGCAGACGACATATAATGCAATTTACTGTTTGTGGTATGGGTAATCCAGACAGTTGTTTCAATAGAGGATGGATCGTGGAACCGTAGTTATTAATTATTAAGCTAACACCTCGCCCCCGTGCCACAATAATTGCAGTTGTACTTCAGAAATATTTATAAACTCTTGCTATATATATAAAAATTTGTATAATAACAAAGTATATCCAAAAATATAATGCAGAATTGAACCGTAACTGCAGCTTCCAAATCACTGGTCGCACCTTCACGCTGGTCATACAAATAAAGCCACTGCGGTTGGATCAAATACGCTGCGGTTATGGCGCCAACTTGGGAAAACCCGACAAGTGAGATAAACTTGTTAATTTCCTATAGATTTCTGAGCTTTTCCTTTCAAAGTTTATTGGAGATTTCAAACAAAATATAATTAAATAAGTGTGTAAAATATGGAAGTGATTCCAGTGATATTAAGTCCGCAAACAATGATATATTTTCAATGAAATTGAAGTAGTTTTTCTGTTTTCTTACATTTGAAGCTACACGAAGTAATACCTGTTATACGACTAAAATTATGAATTATTTAAGAATATATACTGAACATTACAAGCTATTGTCTGATCTGGAAATAGACGCAATGTTAATTCAAACCAAACCATTTGGGCTTCTTTTTTGATAAAATTCTTTGCGGGTAGGAGTAAAATATAGTGTGGTTGTGTATTTTCATCGAATAAATAATTTGCGGTTAAAGGCATACTGTCACGGATTTAAGGACCTTATTTCTCTAAAAATGGATAATAATTTTAAAAATTACATTAATTGTTGGAAACCAAATCTAGCTATTGCATCACTTTAACTGAACCACGATTGAGTTAAATCCATGTCAACCCTCTCGGCAATTTAAGTTTTTGAATTATGGACCTTTGCCGTAATTCAGTAATTTTTTACAAAATGTCATTAATAAATGAAGTATGGTGGTTATGAAGATGGTTGAATAAAGTACATTTAGGGACAAATCAAATTATTTTTGTTCAGTTAATACTTTGTTAGACCCTTAAATAGGTCAGTGGTCTGTGACAATATACCTTTAATTTAAAACTATATGTTTTCAAAATAGTTGTTATTACTGATTTTATCTTTGACTTATTTTAAAGACGACTAAAAAATATTAATCTTTAAGCGAAAAGGGTTGTGTGATATTCCACAGTAAATTGTTATCATACTATAGGGTAATATCTGTTTTGAAAGAAATGTTTTGTTTAACGACGCACTCATCACATTTTATTTACGATTATATGGCGTCAGACATATGGTTAAGGACCACACAGATATTGAGGGAGGAAACCCGCTGTTGCCACTTCATGGGCTACTCTTTTCGATTAGCAGCAAGGGATCTTTTTTTCTTTTTTTTTTTCTTCTTTTTTTTTGGGGGGGGGTTGGGGGGGCGGGGCAGAATTACATAAGAAAATAAAGGTTCAGCAGATCCTAGCTATAAAACTTATATTTAAATGTGGTCAATGTATAGAAATATTTCAGCAGGCTTGGTGTCATCTCGCTGGCTGTCAAAAGACGCTGTTCAGTGTGTTGTTGTGTCCCCGCGTTAAGAAAGGGAACCCAATCGATGGTAGTCAGTGCCCGTGGCTCATAAAAGTAAATCACTGTTTATTGAATCTGCGAGATTTATCGTTCACTGAGCCCACTTTCCTGCTACTGCCATCCACCACAAGATTGCCTTACTTCAAATCAATTCCCATTGCCGATAATGTTAACAGTTTTCTAATAAAACTAATCTTTGTGGTACATCAAGCCACTGAGACGGTAATGCAGTATATGTGTTAAATGTTTAGCACCTACAATTAATCTACCTGCAAGAAAAAGACTGTCACATGATATTTAAAGGTATCGATCGTTTTAAAACCTTGTCATATATTTTTAAATATACAGAACGCAATGTGTTTTTAATCGGTTTAAAAAACCGAACAGATACTTTTATTACCCACGTGATGAACATATTATAGCGGTCGTAACAATATTATATCTGTTGAAAATACATTATTCTTCTTCTGCGTTCAGTTTCTTTATGTTCCTTGAATTCAAATCGTGAGTTTTACCGCCTCTATGAACTCCACAGTCAGCAGCAGGTCGTCTCTTTCGCCCCAAAGTTTTTCTCCGATTGTTCTGAGTTGTCACACATCTTGAAGATTCAACAGTAATTATTTCTTTAAAATACAACGTCTAGTAAACACAAATCCAGAAAGAAAGAAATGTTTTATTTAACGACGCACTCAACACATTTTATTTACGGTTATAAGGAGTCAGACATTATGGTTAAGAGAAAAAATCCGCTGTCGCCACTTCATGGGCTACTCTTTTCGATTACCAGCAAGGAATGCACCATCCCACAGACAGGGTAGTACGTACCACGGCATTTGATATACCAGTCGTGGTGCACTGGCTGGAACGAGAAATAGCCCAACGGGCCCACCGACGGGAATCGATCCCAGACTGACTGCGCATCGAGAGCGAGCGCTTTACCACTGGGCTACGTCCCGCCACACACAAATTCAGATGCATGAATATAATTATTATAAACATTTTTGCCTGAAATGCAAAGTTGCAAAAGGAACATGGACCTTTAAGAGGTTTAATTACTAACCCTAGCTCAATGGAATGTAGCTCTGTAGTAGAACGCTTGTTTAGAATGCGATGGGTTATAGTGTGGATCCATGCTTTTTATCGTCTCAACCAGTACACCAAAACTGATATAGATATATATATATATATATATATATATATATATATATATATATATATATATATATATATATATATATATATATATATATATATAGCGGTAACAAGTTTCATCTCTCACACCTTTGATCAAATGTCAATACAAGTGTATAGTAGACATCAAATAGACCTAAGTCGTAACTGTGCTGATGTGTCGTTAAACATTCAATTTACATTGTATAACAAGTTAAAGTTTGTTTTGTTTAACGACACCACTAAAGCACATTGATTAATTAACCATCAGCTAGTGGATGTCAAACATTTGGTAATTCTGACACGTAGTCATCACAGGAAACCCGCTACATTTTTCTTTTATGTACTCCCCCCCCCCCCCCCCCAAAAAAAAAAAAAAAGAGAGAGAGAAAAAAAGAACAAACCACGGCCTTTGACCAGTTGTGGTGCACTGGTTGGAACGAGAAAAAAACAACAGTTGAATGGATCCACCGAGGTGGTTCAATCTTGCGACGCAGTCACCTCTAGCGAGCACTCAACAGACAGCTAAATTCCGCCCCATAATTATATAACAACTACAGGGACCTACACTTAAAGGAACATTCTTGAGTTTACTCCATTGTAAGATATTAAACTTACATATTAAATATATTTTCTTGTTTAGAATATCAGTGTCTGTATATTCAATGTGTTTCTGGTCGTCTTAATATTTGTAAGAAGCTCAAACTGGATTGTGTCTTCAAATAATTTCGTACGTACGAAAAAACATATTTTAGGAAATAAAATGAAATTTAACCTAGTACAAATAGTAGAACGATCAGAAACACGTTTAATACGCAGTCACTAATATTTTATGCAGAAAAATATATTTGATATATAATTACTATCGTTAGAAAGTCTCTGTTAGTCGATAACATTTTAAAAATTGCAGCAAACTCAGGAATGTCCCTTTAAAGGTTATGTGAATTTAGTAGGAATAGATAAATGGACAAAACCAAAAACCAAAAGAAACAAACAAATTGATACATTTGAAAAAAAACAATGACACATGTTATTACCAAACAGAGGACCCAGTTGTATTTACTCTGTTTATATTTAACGGTAAAAACTAGTATTTAACTTTGACACGGAAATCCCTGATTTAAGGTACGTGGCAGTCTGAATCATCGTTCCCAGTTGTAAGTGACACACATTTATATGCGAGTTATTTCCCTTTAAAACGCTTTCATTGTTCATCTGGTGATCTCACGCAAGGCTTTTCTAGGTCATTGGGATGTGACGGATAATGAAATAACCCCCAGCCCAAAATTACATTAGCTGGATTTCAACCTGCTGCACGGGTTTCCTATTTCGATATTTACAATGGTCACGAGTTCGACATATTTAAAAAAAAAAAGACATTCTTTCTTGTTCTTCAGCTGTACAACCGTATTCTTTTGGGTTTTTTATATGGACGTAAAACCAAGCAAAAAAAGTTTGTTTTGGTTAACGAAACCACTAGAGCACATTGATTAATCACCGGCTAATGGATGTCAAACATTTGGTAATTCTGACACGTAGTCTTCAAAGGAAGCCCGCTACATGTTTCCTAATGTAACAAGAATCTTTTACAGGGCGACCAACTTTCCGGAATTTTCCGAAAAATCCGGAATTTTTAACCCATATCCGGAATTCCGGAAGTAATGCCAAATATCCGGAATTTTTTTCAAATTCGCTATCATTATTTTATTGAGGAAGCAACCATTTCTGAATATATTTTTAATTTTTTATATTTTTAAATCCCGAGTTTATTAAACAGAGTTTATCATTCTGCATTCTCCATTGAAACCTGAACTTGGTATTATCGACTGTTTCGTGCTATTACTAAGACGTTTGTCTATTGGCTGTATTTGTCAACAGCCGACCAATGAAAATGTTTTTGACAGTCGAGTAAATTGAAGCCATGTATGAAATTAGTCTTACTTGCAATGTCGTTTATGTATTCATTTTAAAGATATTTCAAATATCATATAGTAATTACTACGGGGCAGACATCGGTTCTATGCCACGATGTGTAAAAACCTGAATATATAACAGAACACTTGCGATCGTACGAAAACGAAAGAAACGGATCCACAATTGCTTTCACGTGCAACATTTCACTAAATACTATTTGGCTATCAGTAATCTGTGACACATTCACGACATTAATATTAATTAATTAATATACCTACCAATCTTGTTTTATTCAAGAAAGTTAAACTATAAAAAATGTAAATTTTTACAAACCATTGTTAGATTTTGCCGCGAAATGTGCAACTCTAATAGTAATGTAAGCGTAATGCAGAACGATAGCCAGTCTTAATGTGGGTACCAGACGTTTCGTCCCCGATTTAGTTAACCACAAATTAGTTCGACCCCACTGGTGAAATAGTGCAATTGTGGCAATGTACCTACATAAAAATAACATTGGTCCCAAGTTTGTCACTTTATCACTAATCTGTAGGTGGGAGTGAAACTACTACACTTATTGCTTATAAAGTGGAGCTTTTAGTGGGGTGGGGTGGGGGGATGATTTTTATGTTTGGTCTGTCTGTCTGTCTGTCTGTGTGTCTGTGGATTGATTTATACTTTTATTGTTGAATACATAACATCCCAATAAATAATAAAAACTTTTTTATTGTTATGTATCTCTTTGGTTGTTGTTATTTTTTAAATATGTCAAATATGGCGCTGTTTAAATTATTTGTTATATTTTTGAAAATGGCGTTTTCGCGCGCTTAAAAATGAAAATACCAGAAAATTATGGAAAAATATTTCAATTAGGCTGGTCGCCCTGCTTTTATATGCACTTTCTCCACAGACAGGAAAGCACATACCACGGCCTTTGAGTAGTTGTAGTACACTGGTTGGAACAAAAAAACACACAATCAGTTGAATGGATCCACCGAGGTGGTTCTAAAACCAGGCATACACATACAAAACAGAAATGCGCAATTCTGAATGGTTCTTCAAATACAAATGGTTGTCAAAAATGGTTCCAGATTGCACTGTGCAAAGCTATGCAGTCTGCTATAGTGCCAACTGCACATAGACGATGATTTTCAGTTAATAAGTTGAGAGAGAGAGAGAGAGAGAGAGAGAGAGAGAGAGAGAGAGAGAGAGAGAGAGAGAGAGAGAGAGAGAGAGAGAGAGAGAGAGAGAGAGAGAGAGAGAGAGAGAGAGAGAGAGAGAGAGAGAGAGAGAGAGAGAGAGAGAGAGAGAGAGCAAATGAGAGAATTTGTAAGATATTTCCATCATTTAGAAATAGCCAAAAGTGAAAAACAGTGAATGGTTAAGTCACCTTGAAATTTACAGCCTAAGCGCTCCGTTTATCAGACCATAGGCAGCTGTCCACTGTTGCATCAACTAGCTGCCCGTCGCCCGGATTAAACCCCCCGCATCGTGTTCTCGCGAGGATCATGGCGAGAATAATTAGCTGCTCCACTCCTCGAGACCAAGGGGACATGGCGGAATTGATGTGTACGTGCTGCGCGCGCAATTCACCCGTCGGACTTGTCATTCTTAGGCAATAAGTCCATTTACCAAAGTCGGGCTTCTGAGAATAGCAAGCTTTATTTAAACCCAATATCCCGACGATAAAATAACCGTCTTACATGGGTCGGCACGTCTCCATTACATTTAGAACGTCGGCTCATCATCGGCGTTTTCTCACTCAGAAGGGTCGATTAGAATTTAGCGTCATATCCATGACATTTTGACTGACAGAGATAACGCTTTGGCGTCCGCTTCGTTGTCAAACCAAATAGAGAAATATGGTAACGCGTCCCACTCTCTTATTAATCCGGTGTCCATCTCGAAGGAACAGTTCAGATCCAAGCCCAGATATAGAATCAGTCTCTAAAAGTGTGGTCTATACAGGGGCGTAGCGTGAGCTGGACCTGTGGGGGTTCGAATATGAACCAAGTGGACCTTTTCTATTTTGTTTTTGCACCACCAGAAACTCCATATGTATAAACCTGTATGTTTTAGTTCTGAAAGCGGACCATTTGTTTCAGCGGGGGGGGGGGGGGGGGGGGGGGGGGGGGGGGGGGGGGGGGGGGTCGTCCGAACCCCCCAACCCCAACCCCCCAGCCTACGCCCCTGCTATACTGCTATGAAGTGAAGTTTTATAGATGGACATAGCTTATTATATATATATATATATATATATATATATATATATATATATATATATATTACAGTCAGTATTCATTAAATTTCATGATGGGCATAGGCGTACGGGCTTCCCTGTCTCGTACGCTAATGATAATGGGTATTGATTACTGATAAAAAGTATGTTTGACGTTTCAGATATTAGCGATTTCAGTAAAACGTTTTCTCCAGGTTAAAAAAAAAAGAGCACCTTTAATTGGAAAAATAAATGACACGTTTTAGTATTTTCCGGGTTTGCAATCCCCCACATAGACACCCTCTTTGCCTTGTGGTAGGCACGGCTCTGGGAATGTTTATACAGACTGTACACACACAGACAAATGAATCGCGAACCAACGCATATATAACACAGACTGGCAACTGAATTATAGACCGTGCGATCCTATAGGGAACTTTGTTGCAAATTAGTTTTAGATGTGTCGTCTCCAACCAGAACGTTTGCCCTTCTGCGTTGGATTTATTAGCTCCGAAATGAATCACCCCAAGGCTGTTCGACAAGGTTTGCTCGGGTGACAGCATTGATATATTAGTTTGTGTGTGTTGGGCCGGTAGCCGTGACGTCAAAGCTGCCAGCACGTCATTCTGTGGGCTTCTTTCACGTAGTGCACCAGAGTAGGTCTAATTACCACGTCACAAACGCGGTTTTTCAGATGCCAGTGGGATTTCATACCGGACGATGTTTGTCAAATTGTATTCCAAAAATAATTTTCGAATATTTTTAGTTTCTTGAAAGGAAATACAATAGCAATCTTCTTGAAAAAAATTATTATTATTAATTTTTTTTTGAAGGAACAAGAAAATAGGTGGTGTTTAAAGTTTCTTATTTAAAATATTAATTTCTGCACATGGAAAGTACTGTTATGGTCTAGGATCGATCCCCATCGGTGGGCCCATTAGGCTATTTCTCGTTCCAACCAGTGCAATGTGACTGGTATATCAAAGGCTGTGGTATGTGCTATCATGTCTGAAGGATGGCGTACATAAAAGATCCCTTGCTACTCATGAAAAAATGTAGCGGGTTTCCTCTCTAAGACTAAATTTAAAAATTATCAAATGTTTGACATCCAATAGCCGATGATTAATAAATCAATTTTTTTCTAGTGGTGTCGTTAAACAAAACAAATTTAGATATATTATATGGAGAATCCATTTTATTATCCACATTCAAGATATTATAATTAAATTTCTGTTACATTCATTACAACGTAACGTCATCCGATTGGTCCAGACGTAGCAACGGGAGTTTGTTAATTTTTCGATGAACGTAAAAATTACGTCGTCAGGGAACGTCATATGTGATGACGTCGTTTTATATGGGCTCTTATATGGGCTCTTAATGAGCGTTATTGTTTATGGATAAAAAATAATTCAAAATAAAGTATGACGTTTTAGTGTTATTATTAGCATGTATCATTCAAATTTAATTATAAGTACTGTCTGTTATTTCTTTTACGTTTATCTGGGTATGAACAGAAAAAATCATCCGCAAACTTATGTGAGAACGGCTTCGCCGATTCACACAGTTTGCGGATGATCTTTTTTGTTCATACCCCGATGAACGTAAAAGAAACAACAGACAATCCGTAACAGGAAAATATAACCAGTATTACCCACGTGTGTCATAATGATTTCACGTGCATCACGAATGACGTAACTTTGTAAAGCGACGTCATAATTTAATGTAGCTTCCCCAGTACGTTTCAAACGTTTTGACATGGTCCTAGCTTGTTATTCATAAAAAAATAATATTTAGGATAATGTGGATAATAAATAAATTATTACACTCGCGTGTGAATCGTACTGATTTTACGAAACTCGTGTCAGGATGTATGTATTACCCTAGCAGGGCCGTACCCTGACCAAAATCCATGGGGGGGCACTAAATTTTATAAATAATTTTTAACATACTATAAAGATTAAACATTTCTATGCTATTACTGGAGATATATAAAAAATAAAAATAAAAAGATTCTCGGGGGGGGGGGGGCAGTGGCCCCCCCCCCCCTGCCGCCCCGGAGGGTACGGCCCTGCCTAGCTCTCGCTCGGGTAATACAATAATCCTGACAATCGTTTCGTAAAATCAGTACGACACACAAGCTCGTATAATAATCTCTATTTATTAACCACATAGTTCAAGATATTCAGGGGAATATAATCAGTATGACCCACGTGTGTCATACTGATTTCACGTGCACCACGAATGACGTAATTTTGTGAAGCGACGTCATAACTTAATGTGGCTTCCTCAATGTAAACGCTTATAAAAATGACGTCATTTCGGAAAATGACGTCGTTTCGTCGTCTCTTTGTAGTTACGTTTCAAACGTTTTAACATGGTCCTAGCTTGTTATTCATAATATTTTGGATAATGTGGATATTAAAGAAATTATTACACTCGCGTGTGAGTCGTACTGATTTTACTCGTGTCAGGATTCATGTAATACAATAATCCTGACACTCGTTTCGTACAATCAGTATGACACACAAGCTCGTATAATAATCTCTATTTATTACATTAGCGTGTGAATTGTACTGATTTTACGAAACTCGTGTCAGGATTCATGTATTACCCTCGCTTTCGCTCGGGTAATACAATAATCGTGACACTCGTTTCATACAATTAGTACGACACACTAGCTCGTATAATAATCTCTATATATCGCATGCCCAACCAACGACGTAATTTTAGGAAGCGACGTCATAACATAACCCACAAAGACACCATTTTGTCGTCTGGTTTTAGTCAGCCGGTTTGAAACGTTTTGACACAGTCCTGGTTATTGATTCAAATAATAATAATAATATGAACAATAAAGAAATTATCACATTCGCGTGTGTGTTGTACTGATTTTACGAAACTCGTGTCAGGATTCATGTATTACTCTCACTCTCGCTCGGGCAATACAAGAATCTTGACACTCGTTTCGTTGTGCCCATTAGCCGATGTATTTTTCATGCTGGGGTGTCGTTAAACATCTATTCTCAGTTTCTGTTCTGTTCTATTCGTTTCGTAAAATCACAATCTGATTAAAATTAGCTCTACTGGATCTACCAGTAGATCTAACAGCATTGCGTGAACTCCCATGTCCAGGTGACATTTCATCTATAAATAACAGTTTAAATATCGACCAATTACACTTCGCCTTTTATAGCGTCATTCGGGAGCATACAAATTCTAAAAATATCGGGCGAGACTATTTATGCAATAGGGGAACTTCTTGGTCTATTTACCGGCCTCGGTCTACAGGCTGGTAGGTACTGGGTTCGGATCCCAGTCGAGGCATGGGATTTTTAATCCGGATACCGACTACAAACCCTGAGTGAGTGCTCCGCCAGGCTCAATGGGTAGGTGTAAACCACTTGCACCGACCAGTGATCCATAACTGATTCAACAAAGGCCATGGTTTGTGCTATCCTGCCTGTGGGAAGCGCAAATAAAAGATCCCTTGCTGCTAATCGGAAGAGTAGCCCATGTAGTGGCGACAGCGGGTTTCCTTTCAAAATCTGTGTGTTCCTTAACCATATGTCTGACGCCATATAACCGTAAATAAAATGTGTTGAGTGCGTCGTTAAATAAAACATTTCTTTCTTTCTTTTTTTTCTTGGTCTATTTCAACATTGAAAAAACAGGGGGAAAAGTGCAGTAATAAACTCTGGATTGTATACTAGTATAAACAGATTTATGGCTATACCATCACGGGTTTTTTTTTCTGTCTTGAAACAAATTTTGTATAAAATGTTATATTGAAATTAGTTTCCGGCATACTTCGTAAATCAGCCGAATCATTTCGTATACCCTCGGCATAATCCCGAATGTTTTCAAATTCTTTTCAAATCACTGGCATGATTTTGCAAGTAAGGTTTTGAATGGTCGAATGAAAGGTTAACTGGACATGAGCTTCAACCGGCTGCTGTTAGATCCACATGTAATAGTGGAGCTAATTTTAATTAGATTGGTAAAATCAATATGACACACAAGCTCGTTTAATAATCTCTTTGTATCTTCACAGTAGAGCAAAACTCACAAAATGTGTGACAGGCTACCACAATTTCCACCTAAAATACCATAAATAAAAACTAGAAACGATTAGATAAACTCTATAGAGAGTCCTTCCCAGCAACACGGAATAACGTTGGCTTTTTTTCAGATCTTCTCATGATGCAAATCTCTAAACACTAAATAGACAGTAAGATCTTGTTCTAATTAAAATGATTTATAATGTCCTGTTGCGCGCAATTGTTGCTGCAAAATCAATGACGTTAGTGCGTCACATATTGCGGTCGCCAGTTAGACTAATTTCCTCTAACCTTACATTAGACGAATGATATCAGAGAAGACGAAGGTATCAGTCAAATTATAAACAAGCGTTCAGGCTCCTGAACACGCCACAGGTGTGTGAGCGCTCGCGAACACTTTGACTGGTTTCCCATCCTTACAAGTCCCGTTTTGTTTAACCGTAGTCGCTAAAAACCGACTTAAATTAGCGAGCATTATCGAGCGTTCGGCCTCCTGAACACAACACTTTGTATCCACGTGTAATACGATGCAACACTGAATGATTAATAGAACCGAATGTCTGTTTTTTCACAGTTGATATTCCACAGAACATGAAGCCAGAAATCTCTTCCTTTTCTGTTTTTCCTTTTTTTTTTCCTTTTTTTTTTTTTCTTCTTCTGAAATAGCCTCTACTTCCATAATGACACTCCAGTGACATCTTTCTTGCTGTTTCTCTTTTTTTCTCTCCAGTTATTCCTGTACATGTCATGGGGTTTTAATTTAATAAATTACCGCATAGTTTTCTGTTTCAGCTTCAGACGTCATACCCATTGTATGCCATTATACATGAACAGAAAACCCGATTTTATCGTAACCTGAAACCGTAATATCTTTTTGGCAACCTATTTCACACAATACATTTATTAGCTTAGTTGTCTGATTATTTCTGAAGAAAAAAAAAAAGAGACAGCGAGAGAAACAGAGATATACAGAGAAAGATATAGTTAGATAGTTAGTGAGAGAGAGAGAGAGAGAGAGAGAGAGAGAGAGAGAGAGAGAGAGAGAGAGAGAGACAGAGAGACAGAGAGACAGAGAGAGACAGAGACAGACATAGACAGAGAGACAGACAGAGAAGAGAGACAGACAGACAGACAGGGAGGCAGAAAGAGAGACAGACAGACGGAGACAGAGAGAGAGAGAGACATACAGAGAGAAGAGAGACAGGGAGACAGAGACAGAGCGACAGACAGGGAGACAGAGAGACAGGCGGACAGAGAAAAGAGAGACAGACGGACAGAGAAAAGAGACAGACGGACAGAGAAAAGAGAGACAGAGACAGAGAGAGAGAGACAGACAGAAAGAGAGAGAGAGAGAGAGAGAGAGAGAGAGAGAGAGAGAGAGAGAGAGAGAGAGAGAGAGAGAGAGAGAGAGAGAGAGAGAGAGAGAACGAGAGAGAGAGAGAGAGGTGGTAAATGTTCTCTCCAGTTACCCATCAAAGCAATCTGATTAAAATTAGCTCTACTGGTCTCACCAGTAGATCTAACAGCATTGCGTGGACTCCCATGTCCAGGTGACATTTCATCTATAAATAACAATTTAAATATCGAGCAATTACACTTCGCCTTTTATAACGTTATTCGGAAGCATACAAATTCTAAAAATATCGGTCGAGACTATTTATGCAATAGGCGAACTTCTTGGTCTATTTCAACATTGAAAAAACAGGGGGAAAAGTGCAGTAATAAACTCTGGATTGTATACTAGTATAAATAGATTTTGTGGCTATATCATCACGGGTTTTTTTTTCGTCTTGAAATTAATTTTATATAAAATTTTATATTGCAATTAGTTTCCGGCATACTTCGTAATTCATCCGAATCATTTCGTATACCCTCGGCATCAACCCGTATGTTTTCAAATTCTTTTCAAATCACTGGCATGATTTTGCAAGTAAGGTTTTGATTGGTCGAATGAAAGGTCAACTGGACATGAGCTCCAACGGACTGCTGTTAGATCCACATGTAATAATGGAGCTAATTTTAATTAGATTGCCATCAAAGACACACCAAATGCTTACTAAGAACAGCTGACCAATACATCTGGAATGTGAAAGAAGAAACTCACCTCTTCCAGAAAGTGAGTTCAGCAGAAAGGATGTTGCTACATATATAAGCACGATTGTACGTTAAAGTGTTTGTTTTTTTACATAGTATTAGAGAGAAAATCTGCTACATGTTTCCATTAGTAGCATGGGATCTTTTATATGCACCATATCACAGACAGGATATCACATACCATGACCTCTGATATACCAGTCTTGCTTAATTATATTATAGATACTATGGTAAGTGCAATTGCGTAGTCTAGCCCGAGTACTCTGTCGTTCAAGAGCTTGAAGGGCATTTGGACGGTTATAATCGCTCCCTATAACCGTCCAAATGTCTGTCCGTCTAGCTTCCGAACGGCAGAGTACTCGGGCTACGTGGAGTGGTAAAGCTCTCGCTTGACGTGCTGTCAGTCTAGGATCGATCCCCTTTGGTTGGCCTAATAGACTATTTCTCGTTCCAGCCAATATGGTAGTCATAGTCATGAGATTCAAGATACTCCCACTTTGGCCACCAATCTTCTTCCTCTTCTTTTCGTTCTTTCTTGTAATGATACCACAGAGAGATGTTTGCTGCCAGGATGAATCTCACAGTGACAGGATGGATTCCTGGTCTCCATAAAGTTTTTCTTCTGTGTTTTTCGATATTGGCCAGTGAGCATCTCTGAGTTGGCAATTTTAATCCTGGCAGGGTGGGACCGTAGTCTTCAGTGTGCTGTGCGCAGTCTGAAGATTGTAACTTGCTCCCCACGACTGAGGTTGTTGATGAGGTTTGTTGGATTGAAGTGTGGGTGCTGGCTTTGCCATTTGTTTTAGCGAATATTTAATTACTGTTTGAATTTCTTTGTATGAGGATGGTGTTTGGTCTTCTTGTTCATTGGAACCATCCTTGGCCAGTTGGTCTGCCTTTTCATTGCCTGGTACATTACAATGTGAAGGGATCCACTACAGGATGAGCTTGTTGACTTTTGCTGCAAGTTGGTTTAGTGATATTGTTAGTTGGACTAGTTCTTCATTGTACTGTGAGAGAGATTGCAGGACAAATAGTGCGTCTGTGAACAGTACAACCGTTTGCTTGTCAGTGATTGGCATATCCTTCAGGACTTCTAATGCTTTCTCAAGGGCCTTGATGTCTGCCTTGTAATTTGTACATGGTTTCCCAGTCTGGATAGATATGGTGACTGTGGGCAGATTTGGGATCTTGGTGTGGATTCCACCACCAATGATTCTGGTCGGCTTGTTGTTTGTAATACTACGAAATGTAATTCTTTAAAAAAAACGAATGTACCTCTGAGAAGTAACGGTTATGGAAACGACATCTTATCTATTTTAGAGAGTATTTCCCCGTTTTAGCGTCACAAACTATTGCTTCATTCTATTGTGACTGTATCCATGTGTTATTATAGGCTTTTAGATTAACCAAACTTTGTGCCCATTTTCACGGGCTGAAACTAAGAGTCTGCGACTTTAATAATCATGACGGCGCGGGACGTAGTCCAGCGGTAAAGAGCTCGCTTGGTGCACAATCGGTCTGGAATCGATCACCGTCGGTGGGCCCATTGGGCTATTTTTCGTTCCAGCTAGTATATCAAATGCCGTGGCATGTACTATCCTGTCTGTGGAATGGTGCATATAAAAGATCCCTTGCTACTAATGGGGAAATAACTGTAGCGGGTTTCCTCTCTAATACTAGTATTTGTCAAAATTACTACATTTTTGACATCCAATAGCCGATGATTAATAAATCAATGTGCTCTAGTGGTGTTGTTAAACAAAACAAACTTTAACTTTAATAGTCATGACGTTAACATAATGCATCAAACATCCCAGCCCTTCCTGAGGATACTGTGGCGGGATGTAGTTCAGTGGTGGAGTCTTCGCTCGAGATGCGATGGATCGCAGGATCGATCGTCCTGGATGGACTCGGGGTTTGTCCAGTCTCAACCTATACCCCGCGACTGGTACATGAAGAAAAGGTCGTAGTATGTACTGTCCTGTCTATGGGACGGTGCTCCAAAAGACCCATTGTCAGCCTCAGTGCTGTAGTGATTAAGCCATCGGATTTAAGACTGGTAGGTATCGGGTTCGCATCCCGGCACCGGCTCCAACTCAGAGCGAGTCTAACAACTCAGTGGGTAGGTGTAAGGCCACTACACCGACTTCCCTCTCACAGCAAACAGCTAACCCACAATCCTGGACAGTCTAGATAACTGAGGTGTGTGCCCAGCATAGCGTACTTGAACTTTAATTTGATATAAGCACGAAACTAGGTGTAAATGAAATGAAAATATGTCAGAATTATCAAATGTTTGACATGCAATAGTCGATGATTAATAAATCAATGTGTTCTAGTAGCCTTTATGTCCGGAGCGGGTTTCCTCTTTCACTCTCTCGGCCAAATGTCGCAATAACTATATATTTATCAAACACAAAAGCGGATTCAAGGAAAGGGACCAGGGTGGCCTGAAAACTAATTGTAATAAGTTCCTTTTCTTTCTCTTTTTTACGAATTTCAAACTTTTATTAAAGTGCCATTTTCAAATATTTTCTTCTGTCTTCGCCCTTGGGACACCAAATTGTCGTAGTTTAAAATGTGCCGAGGTGTCGTTAAACATATATTCATTCACTTTCCTCGAGAATACAGTTATTATTACCAGAGGACACTCCGATTTCTTAAGCTGCATCTGCCCGAAATGGAGCAAGGCCGCGAGTACATTTGTAATAACTGTACATTACGGCCAGCTGCAGCATTCTTGATGTTAATAACACCTTTACACACGCTTACTTCATCACAATGCTCTTGTACACGTGTAATTACCATCGCAGTGACACCGGCAACGTTCGCTTAAATTAGTGTATTATTTTTTAACATCTCTCGTTGCCAAGGCTACTGAATTAGCCAAAATAATCTTCTACATCCTGCTTGGTACCTCGGGGACCCAATCACCGAGGAGAGCATTGATGCATTTATTTAATTATTTATGCACCAACCTATGCATTAAAACAAAATTGTATAGTTTGCATTATGCGTATTCCTAGAGTTTTGCAATGATTTATTTTATATGAACAACGGCTTCAATAATGAAACGCTATCTTTGATGTTCGATTTTTTTTTTTTTTTTTTTAAATTAAAACGTCAGTTCTAAGCAAAATATTTACGGTTGTTATCAGGCGCGTGTGCAGGAATTTTATCGGGGGAGGGTGTCTAAACTTTGGCTAGCGAAGTTTTGAGGGGTCAAATGCTTCCTTGGAAAATATATTGAAAAAACACCACCACCTAAATGAAAACCCTCCCCCTGGACACGCGCCAGGTTACGTAGTTTAAAACAAGTTTTAAACGCCACAAACATTTAACACAGAGACAAAAACATTTTTAGTTTTTTTGGACATTACAGAGATGAGATAGAATGGTGAAGCCACAGTATTTTAATTTTCGTATGGGACTACTTGACAGGGCCGTGCTCCATGCTTGCTGTCAGTTGAGCTATCTCGGTATCACACGAGCCCGGGGTACACGGTACCTGCTGTGCATGCCAGGTAATTATACCCTATGTGGGGTCATACACTCGGGAGACACACCCATAATTGCAACCGTGAAGTGGGTGAAACTCGGTGTATGTGGCCTTACACCTACCCATGGAGCCTAGCGATGCTCTGGTTTAGAGCCAGTACTGGCATGAACAATTCCCCATTGTATCAGGTGGGATACTTACCCAGTACCTACCAGCCTGGAGTCCGATGGCATAACCACTACACAACCAAGGCTTACGTAATTAAATTATACGTAATCGGCATATGTAGTGTTAACTTCAGTGGACGGCTTAAGACTTGTCATGGAGCATCTATTACATCAATATCTAAAATAGGTTGGATATTCGCATGGCATACCAAAAGTATCACCCAAAGTTCTTTCAAATGGAAGTGTAAGAAATAAATATTATAGTGTAGTTTATTTATGATAAAATAGTCAAATAATGAAGTTAGTTTTTCAGCTATATTTGTTTGTTTGTGTAAAATAATGGTTTATTTATCGAATGAATGGGAGAAAAAGACTCATGTGGGGTAGAAGAAGTACACCCTCAGTGGTGGAAATTTCAATCCCGTGATGAGGCTTGTCAAGTCACCACTTTTTCTATCCCGCATGACCGCATATGATGGAGTCTATTAATGTCCCTCCATTAGGAAAAAGTCAACCGACGCGCTGCAATTCAGCCAGTCATTACAAAACGCGTTAAGCCATTGGACATAAGGCTGGTAGGTACTGGGTTCGCAGCACAGTACCGGCTCCCATCCAGAGTGAGTTTTAACGACTCAATGGGTAGGTGTAAGGCCACTACACCCTCTTCTCTCTCACTAATCACCAACAATTAACCCACTGTCCTGGACAGACAGCCCAGGACACCATGCTTGAACCTTAATTGAATATAAGGACGAAAATAAGTTCAAATTAATGAAAATGCAAAACACGTTGCATAATGTCACCAAGGTTCACCAATCTGTTTCAGTGACAATTTCCACCTCGTATATATTGTATTATCAAAATGCAAAAAAAACACCCAAACAACACCCCCCCCCCCCCCCCCCCCCAAAAAAAAAAACCCACAACAACAACCAAAAAAAACAAAAAACCCAACAACAATGTGTAGCCACCAATTATCCATACCTAAATATTGCCAATTATATTGTCCTGGTTTCTATTGTTTTGTTTTTTTTAAATATAATGAGTGTAAGAAATAACAAACTCTTATTATAAAAGAGGAATAATGTCTTGTTTTATTGTTTACAGAAATAACAAAATACAACAAATGAAATAGTCCATAATTCTCACACCATGGCAAGGACAACCATTAAGAAACTTCCACTGACATTTATTTACCAATTATACAATGGAATGTTAATTGCACAAGCCTCGTACATATTAATATGTACAAACTGATTACATAATATACAGGTAAAATGAATGAATGTTTTATCTACTAACATACGTATTTACAGTAAGCACTGTAATTCCATGTTTTGTCATTTGTCTAAATGCTAGCAGAACTCGATTCATGTCTAAAGATCAGTCTTGGGAGTCGGAACTCTGCTGCCAAACAAACTCTATTGTACATATTGTTCAGATTCTGCATTTGAGCCAATGTCCAGACTTAAAACATTTGTAAGCACAAGGTCACTAGCTACTAAAACCTTTAGAAAACATTTTAGAGTTGACATTCAGAGTTAACTTTACAACATGATGACTATAAAAAGTACTGTCGGAAATAGAATAAAAATTATTTTCGTCGATTATTTCTTACATATTAAACAGACAAGTAAATATTTTGTAAATATCTATTTAAAGATAGTCTACCTAATTTAGCATTTACTTGTTTTGGCTCTCATTGATACACAAGGTGGTGTTTACTCTTGAAATTAAAAGAAAGATGTCAGTAAACAAGTGATCTGTGCACTTTATTGGAACAGACTATAACAAACTTTGGTCAATTTCATTGCCCTTTCAATATGTGAGTGACAGTTTCTGTTTCTGATGATGGTTTACCCCTGTTCCTCTCCAAAACAAAATATTTGTAGACATTTATAAGTAACTTTTGAGCAAAACTGTCAAGAACCATTTTTGAGTTTGTGATCTATTATACCGGTGTCATCTCAAAGTTGCACAATGACAGCTATTGCAAATCATGTTTTTATTAAATGTTGCTTTAATTAACATTTAAAGACTACACTTTTAACTATATGCCCATAAATGATTATAGGAAATAATTTTATCTATTTGTAGAAAATACATTCTTATTAGAGAATCTTTATCACAAACAGATGCTCACATATACCTTCTAATAAATCACCTTTAAGTGGTTGCAAGATTGTAACAAGTAAATGCTAAATTAGGCAGAGTATCATTAAATAGATATTTACAAAATATTTACTTGTCAGTTTAATATAAAAGAAATAATTGACAAAAATAATTTTTATTCTATTTCCGACACTACTTTACTCTACAAATACGTTTCTTATATACAGAAACGCAAAAGAAATGCAACAAATGTCTGAAAATGTTCAGATCATGACATCACGACTAATTGATGAAATTGATAACAGTTACAACTGTAATATCATCCATGAAACAAAACAATGATTATTAACTTTTGGTACTCCCCCCCCCCACCCACCCCCCCCCCCCCCCCAAATCCCCACCATAGTTTTTTTGAAACCATAGGTACTGTAACACAACGTTTTTATACAATAGATACTACAATGGAAATGATACATATGCTACTGGTGGTGGAGCTGGATATGCCAAACCTTCGCGACCATCTTGTAGATAGCACTAAACCAATTAATTTCCAGCTGGGTCAAATTTTGAGGTGCATAGAGAAGTCAACACAAGTCCTGTGATTGGTTATAAATGTGAGTCTGTTGCTTGTAAACAAAATGGGCTAAAAATGTATACAATTTTAATTGATCTAGTACCACTGTGTCAAGTAGCCTTGTGCTTGGAACATGTATGGGGTACATGTAAAAAAAACCACCTCAAATTTTGTGCGAAACTAGGGGTGTTGTAAAAATATCTGGTTATACCGAAAATTAGTCATGAAAGGTACCATTTTCTGCAGTTAATACTTTGAGGTTTGGTTGATATATTGCATATAGTGTTTTTAAACACTAACGTTAACATGGTTGCCTATGGGATTTTAATTGATATAGTCCAACCTGTACAATGGTATTACTAAGAGAGAGAGTGTTAAGAGTTATTTACATCAGTTCCGGCATGGCACACTGCACACGTGTGACATGTTAGATGTATCTTAGTGATTAGATCAGACAAGTCCCAGTTGCATAGATGTATTGTTTGCGGTTTTGCGTGTAAAAGACGATTCACAAGGTGGCATCCACCCCCACCCATTCGTCCCCTCATCAAATTCCATAAGTGCTGAACAACATGAAAATCAAAATTAATGTTATTCTTCATGTATTTAAATGTGAAAATAGGCAGGTGTTTTCCATTGTAAATTGTTAAATTGGCAAGCATTGACAGGACATTTATAGTAATTTTCAACAGTATGTTGTTTGAATTACTACAATGTACTTTGCTTTAAATTTACATTTCTCAAACTATACTCCCCACATTTTTTTTTCCTTTTAAATTATAGGGACTATCAAGAGTTTACTGCATTGTAAGATGTTTTTTGACCATTAAAGTTGTTTAACGATGTGTGTAGCATACAATAAAAAAAAAAATTCTGTGTGTAAAATATCAGTGTCCACAAATTCAAAGTGTTTCTGATCGTCATAATATTTGTAAGTAGCTCAAACTGGATTTAGTATACCAATAATTTCGTACGTCCGAGAGAAAAAACAGAAGGAAATAAAATGAAGTTTGACCTATAGTTCAAACACTAGAAGGATTTGGCTTGGTGCTTATAAACCTTTTAGTGTAGAGACTCGTCGTGACTCTAATAGAGTCTGAGACACTAATGTTATGACAACACCATACAAATTGTATGCGTGTGATGTCATTAGAGATTGAGGCTGGACTCGAAAAGTTTTATAAGCACGGCCCCGAAACACATTCAACATACAACCTCTAATATTTTATTTAGGATTTTTTTTTTTTTTTTTTTAAATATGTAATTAGTCATTAAAAAGTCTCTGTTAAATGACATCTTAACATTCACCGAAAATTGAAAATAGTCCTTTTAACAGTAACAACTCCCCTCCCACCCAAAAAAAACTAAAATAAATAAATAATAATAACACTTATTTAATAATGTTTTATTTGACTGTGTAATACGCCCATGTTAAAAGTGAAACAAACCCACATTCGTGTTCACAATAACTATGTGTATGCAATACGCCTGCAAGACATGTTTCTTGGACATTACACATAGAAAAATATAAAACATTGTTATAATGGCAGAACGGTACTTAGCGGGAGTGCAAAGGAGGCAGTTGCGCCCCTGGGAAATATAAGAAAGTGCTAATTTTTTGTTTAAAAATGCCTTTTGGTCTAGATAAAGTTGACATTCCAGAGGCGGATCTAGGAGGGATGGGGGGTCCAAGCCCCCCCTAAATTTTGCGACAGTTATAATTTTATTATGTATTAATTTTTTTAAAATTTTTTTACGATCCCCTTTCAAACTTCCCCCAAAGTTCCCTTGGCATTCCACCTCATGTCATTGGGCCCCTCCCTAAATGTTTTTTTCTGGATCCGCCACTGCCTTCTATTGCTGTATCCCAATTCCTTATGTAGCCACTCCACTTATTTTAGGCTAGTTACCACCCTGTAATATGTCTTCTGGGTGATGTCGTTCTTAAGTGATTAAACATAAGCAATGTACCGCAGTTAAAGCCGCACACCCTAGTTCCATCCAGCGAAAATAAATTATAATTTGGTTAATCTACAAACCTGTAACACACTTAGATCACGTTTTTATCAAATGGAGTGAAAAAGCAGGTTTTATATCGATAAATACCATGGGAATCCCATGTCCCAATTGCTTGAAATAATTTTGAAAGTTAGTATTCTGATGTCACCGGTAGAAGCACAACAATGCCTACATCACGATAAATTTCACAGACTTGGGGTGCGTTCGTTTCACCTCTCCTGGACATGTTCCAACTGTTCTGTCCTGGTTGTATCCCCTCTCCAGATATCGTAAGACTTAGCAAAATTATTGGTTTTAAGGGTTTGTAACATTTTGTATTGAGACACTTACTTGTCTGAACTTTATTGTTACTGAAAATGTTCACGAACTGTGAAGAAAAATCTCACATATGAACAACAACAAATCGGATGTTGATTGCGCGAACCGTGCACGAGAAAACAAACCGAACCAAAATAATAACGGTCACGTGATATACCAACATCTATGACATTGAAATGGAAATATCCCCTCTAAAAATAGATTGGACCTCGCTTGCTTAACGTTTTTTTCTCGACAACACGTTTTGTGAAAAAATGCAAAAAATGTATTTCGTGGTTTTACAAACATCAGGATTACCAAAAAGCACTTCAGGTGAATGGAAATGTGTATTCTAAATAATAAAATGTAAGTAAAGTGCAATTTTATTTGTGAAAAATGGGGTTTAATAGTGAAAAACAACGCTGTAATGGTTAACAAATAAACGTAACTAGGGTGTGTCCCTTTAACTCAATAAATGTGAATAATATAAGATATATGATATTTAATTAGACTGAAAATTTCTTTCACTATAATATAACATTTCACATTTACTACAGTGAAACCCCTCAACACCGGACCCCCTCTAAACCGGAATCCCCTCAAAACCGGACGTTTTCCGCGGTCCCGTGATTTACACATCTTTTAACACTATATTTTACCCCTCTAAACCGGAAACCCCTCTAAACTGAACACCGGACAAACAATTCGGTCCCAATGTGTCAACTTAGTGTAAATCCTACCCCTGAAAACCTGACGATCAAACCGATACCAATCAATATGGCGCCCACCTGTCTGTGAACACCGATGGCTAGTGCAATATGCACATGCTCGAGATTGCTGTTATCAGTGTAATCACCGCTGCATACAGTACAGGTACCGCTCAGCAGGCAAGATTAGCAACTTGACAATAAACAATTAAAAGGACTGATCGCAAGCTTTGGTATGGAGTTAACTACTGTAAACACATTGATTGTGTTGTAATTATGGTTAACATTAGCGGAGTTCGGGTTTGGGTTAGATGTCTTTATTAAGTTACGAGTGTGTTTTAAGGTCTTAAATGCGATCCTTCACAAACATGTCTCATGATTTGCTTCAAAGATTGACACAAATAACAGGGAATTTAATTTGCTGCCTTCCTATTGTGTGAATGTGTTGGGTTTTTTTAAAAACGTTTGTTTAGCGAAATAAAGAGTAAACAAAAGTATATGTTGGCTTTGCGTAGTCGAATAGATGTTAGTAGTGTTTCATTTTCATGTCGATTTTCAACATGCCGGAACGTCCAGCTAAACGTCGCCATGTTGAACTCTCGCTCGATGATAAACTCAAAATAATTAAAAGTTTAGAAAGTGTACCTAAACCAACGTTAAGATCTTTGAGTGAAAAGTTTAGTATTGGCAAATCAACAGTTGGAGATATCATCAAAAAACGAGAGGTTTATAAGGCAGAGTTTGAAAAGAATATTAGCGGGAATAAACGGCGGTTTAATAACGCATGTAAATTTGATAAGCTCAATGAACTGGTATGGCAGTGGTTCTTGTTTTAAAACACTTTAACACTTTCCCTATTTTATGGAGAACGGAAGGTATTTCCATCCAGGCAGACCCCTGAAAACCGGACACCTCTGAAAACCAGACATTATACTTGGTCCCATGGATGTCCGGTATTGAGGGGTTTCACTGTATATGGTACATACATGTATTTTTTCTTAATTACTGGGATTAATATTTGTAAACGTTTCTCCACTGTACTAAAACAGAATAATTATTGGCAGGAAATGACAGGTCTATAATTAAGGTCATGACTTCTTTCACAAACAACGCGCGGTAATAAATGGAAATGGATTGTTCCCTTTCTCTATGTTGCATCTGAGAACTATTGGCAATTAAAATAATACTAAATGACGTCATGTTTTTAAGCGAACATTCCCACGACTCCTTTGGTTATTTTGGAAAGAACTGTCCAATCTGTGTTGTGACATTTATATTTCGTGAATGTGTAGACACCTCAAAGGCAGATGCCAGCTTTTTAAGGGGTGGGGGGGGGGGGGGGGTGGGGGGGGTGGGGGCAGTGTGTAAGAAGAAGGAATGTTTTATTTAATGACGCACAACACATTTTAAATTATGATTATGCGGCATTAGACATATGCCATGGTGATGGACCACACAATTAATGAGAGGAAAATCCACTGTTGCATTGGGCTTCTCTTTCCGATTAGCAACAACGAATCGTTTATATGCAGCATTTCCACAGACAGGATAGCACATACGATGGCCTTTGTTAAACCAACTGACAGGAAACAGAAAGAGCCCAATGTGAAGAAGAGGACCTACAGTATGCAATGAAAGCCATCTTCTGAACTGACCAAGATATTATACTTCCCCCATTAACCAAATACATTTGTTGTAGTCTTTACTAAACATAGGAGGCCGAATTACAAAGCCCGTTTTTCTTAAATGCAGGTGCTTAAAGGCATATTGTCACAGACCACTGACCTATTTAATGGTCTAACAAAGTATTACCTGAACAAAAATAATTCGATTTATCCCTAAATGTACTTTATTCAACCATCTTCATAACCACCATACTCCATTTATTAATGACATTTTGTAAAAATAATTGAATTATGGCAAATGGTTCATAATTCAAAAACTAAAATTGCCGAGAGGGATGACATGGATTTAACTCCATCATGGTTCAGTTAAGTTGATGCGATAGCTAGATTTGGTTTCCAACAATTAATGTAATTTTTATTTATTATCCATTTTTAGAGAAATAAGGTCCTTAAATCCGTGACAGTATGCCTTTAAGTATTGTATATGTATGTAGTTACACGTGTGTAAGACCTAAACAGACTGTTAATTCGGCTCATTTTTTTTTTAGGCACTTCAAATTAAAAAAAATTATTATTATTATTATTTATTTTACTTATTTTATTTTATTTTATTTTTAAAAATATTTGGGGGGGGGGGGGGTAAAAAACATCACCAGCACTCTCCCCCTAGGTCTGTGCCTGTGCCAAAAGGGAATATGTTTCAAATATTTACACAACTGTGGTGACTGTTAAATTTTGGTCGACAGCTGTAGAATGACACCTTGATGAGAATGTTCAACTTTTTTCATCATTGAATTATGCTGTTATTCCATGTTTCTATTCTGCCATATTAAACATAAGCCCTATTCAAACAATCAGACTGTCATAAATAATTTAAAAAAAAAAAAAAAAAAAGTAGTAGTAGTAATAAAAATAATAATAATAAAAAAAAAAAAAAAAAAAAAAAAAAATAAAAAAAAAAAAAAGCTGTGACATACAGCAAAAGAAATATTTGGTCCAACAAGTAATAATGAGTATATGTATAACTCAAATCCATAAAACTGTTTCTAGCATAAAAAAAACACATACACATCCTTACCCCTCTTTTCTGCCATCACCAAATGTGGAAACATACCGGTAATGATTACCAATTTATATGACACACAGTTATATACAGCAACATGAGTGAAACAATGACAAATATCACAGAAATGATTCCAAAAATAAAATAAAACTGGCAATAATATTTACAGGCATGTGTAACCGTGTGTGTGTGTGTGTTCAATGTGAACATATTCAACATTTGCACAAGATTTTGTGACCTTGACCGTAACTCTAAATTTTTATTTAAATTGGTCATAATTATCTTAATCCTTGTGTAACCCCCCCAAAAAAAACCCCACCTCAAAATAAAACAACAACCCCCCCCCCCCAAAACACAAAATTAAGACTGGCTGTCTTTTACGATTCCTTCTACTTCTAGCCATGATGAATGTTACAAGTATATGCTTCAAAACAGTAAGCAATAATAGACCCTAGATGGTAATTTATTTCAAACACTACCCCCTCCCCCCCCAAACCCCCACCATTAACAACAAAAAAACTCACCAAAAAAAAAGAAAAAAAAAAAAAAAATACATGTAAATAAACAAAAATAAAATATAATCATAAAAATAATTAAAAAACAAATATATTTACCCTAATCTTATCTCACTCTAATTTTAAATGTAAATCACCAAACTACAGGTATACATGTACAGACTCTTGCTTAAAGTTCTGACTAATTGAATATATTCACCATCACTTTATTGTCTACCAATACACTGAACCATGTCATTTAGGAAGAAACCCCACTACAGAGTATGGGTTAGTGAGATACATACATTCCCTTGTATCTGCCATTGAGTATTATTTTTAAAAAGTTGTTTGATTTTCTGGGGTTGATTTTGTGTGTGTGTGTGTGTGTGTGTGTGTGTGCACACACGCGTGTGCGTGCACATGCTTGCGTATGTTTTTTGAGTTATTTTTGATGGGTTTTTTTTTTTTTTTTTTTTTTTTATTCAAAACCAACCCATTACAAAACTTGTTCTAACTTTAGGCCAAAACCATCATAATTTATTTTCAAATAAGAGATTATTTATGCTGCATGCATTGCACAAACTTCATGAATATTATTGCTGTGTTTTGTTTTGGGGTTTTGGGTTGGGGGTTTTTAGATGCTGGAATATTCACTATACTGTCAGATGTCTATAAATACCAAGACATCCACAGAAACTGGCCTTATAATGAGTATACCGGCCTCGGTGGTATCGTGGTTAGGCCATGGGTCTACAGGTTGGTAGGTACTGGGTTCGAATCCCAGTCAAGGCATAGGATTTTTAATCCAGATACCGACTCCAAACCATGAGTGAGTGCTCCGCAAGGCTCAGTGGGTAGGTGTAAACCACTTGCACTGACCAGTGATCCATAACTGGTTCAACAAAGGCCATGGTTTGTGCTATCCTGCCTGTGGGAAGCTCAAATAAAAGATCCCTTGCTGCCTGCTGTAAAAGAGTAGCCTATGTGGCGACAGCGGGTTTCCTCTCAAAAACAGTGTCAGAATGACCATATGTTTGACGTCCAATAGCCGATGATAAGATAAAAAATCAATGTGCTCTAGTGGCGTCGTTAAATAAAAAACAAAAAAACAACAATATAATGAGTATGTAATTTGAGAATGAAATTCACATTTGTAGGGTGATAGTAATGTCCATTGTAAACACAGTCAGATGGTTGTATACTCAATGCCCCTTATAGCAAGTTTAACAGGAAATTGAAGTTATGTATACATGCAAATAACAATTAAAAAAGTGTACCACCTCACTATACTATCACCAGATACAGGGAAACCCCCCTAAACCGGACACCCTCAGGACAAAGTAAAAAAAGTCTGTTTTTAAGAGGTATCCGATTTAGAGAGGTTCTCTTCTGTACAGATATTTAAAAAAAGGGCTGCGAAAAACGTCCAGTTTTGAGGGAATTCCGGTTTACCGAGGGTCCTGTTTTGAGAGGTTTCACTGTATATACATGTATCACACATACAATGCAGGGTCACCATTTAACAAGGTGGGTACCAGCCCCCACAATTCACTTTAGCTTTCAGCAATTCTGATGTAAAAACTGAAGCAAAACTGATTAGACTATAGATTGGTAAATAGAAATGCAAGTCTAAGAGTAAAGTAATGGGTGGTTAAGTATCTTGATCACTTGTTTAATTAGCACCTACTGGGTATCAAAACTATAGCAAATATCCACTTCAGTCTAGGCTGTTTGACAAGAAACTCACCGATATCACATAAGTTGCTATGGTTAATGATCTTTAGCAATAAGGAAACTCTTATATAATATGCAATTTCCCACAGAAAAGACATACTACCCATGATGCCATGGCAAATAACGGGTCCAGTAAATGAGTTTGATCCTATGAGCCATCATGAGATCATTAACCACTAACCTACATGTACATCATGCTTCCTAATACCAAAACTAAAACTGCAGTGCATTCTGGGTAAAACTAGGAGTGCTAATTCCCAATAGGAATTCTCCATTTTTAAGGTGTACGTTTGCATGCGCATGTACAGGGGTGTGTTTGGGAGTCGAAATCTGACCCTGCTCAAGCAAATTTTTATCTTTTGTTCAATATATTTTCTGGAGGATGATTCGACCCCCCTATAAACTTCTCTTGCCGCAGTTAAAACCGGCTGATAAACTTCCTGTACAGGCGCCTGGTTTGGCCAGTATATAACAACAGCCAATAAAGGTAAAAGGAGTGGACAGAAATCTTTCTGTGGGGACATCTAATGAGTATTCAAGTCACTGATCAAGTAACAGATAATAATAATACATCATAACAAAATAATAAATACAAATTGTGCTATCTGATTGGACAGGAGGGAACCAATCAGGATGTGAGATCTCCAGCCTCTGTTATATCGACACCGTCCTCATCATACTTGTGTTTTAAAGATTCTGCATGGCTAAGCTTACTCAGTCTGACCAATTCTTGAGACATGATCTCCAGATCCTGAAAAATAAAACATTTTATTTCATAAAAACAATCCAGCATTAGTAGCAGTACTGTATAGCAGGTTAATAAACGTATTGATTTACATAAAACTTCAATATTATAATTATGATTTAGACTTAGACTTAGATATGTTTTTAACCTGCTCATATACCTCTATGGTTTCGAACACGCCTACCCCGAGTCCGGCCTCCGATATGATCAGTGGTCTGACTCAGGGCAGGAAAAACCTAACTATTATAACAATTTATAAATTCAGAAATTTAAGGTCAAAATAATAAATAATAATATGCCAACATTAATGATTTTGACTGTGTCCTTAAAAGACAGATAACCCTGTTCTACACTTATAATACAACTTTAATTTGACGCAATTTTAGATGGGAAAGTCTAAAAGAAATATATAATTTACCTATGAAATTATTTAGTCCCCAGAGGCAGGGAGGAAGGGTAGGGGTTTAAGTCCGGCCCACAGAAAAGCTATATTAAATTTAATATTATAATTATGATGACTGATCATTCAGAAGCATAACAAGATTTCTCATTCAATTTCTTATTTAATTTCTTATTTCTTCCATTAAAAATACCAATATACCCCCCGAATTGCTGTAAACTACATGTGCATTGTAGTTTTCAGAAAAAACAACAACAAGCAAACCTTCAGGGATTACAGACACTATAGGATCATAATATAACATCATCAATTTATTTTAACATGTAAGTCATATAAGTCTTGGTCAACCTAGACTCTTGCCAAACCAAGTGGAAGAACTGTCCATTAAGACCTGTGACACTAAAAAAATAGACAATCGGTCTGACTGGTTGAACTATATGTAATGGACTGTTTACGACAAAATCACTGTTTTTTAAAGCAACTTTCTCATTATGTGATTTGTTGCACCAACTTGCCGCATACGATTTATCATGAGAAATAGGACATGTTCTAATCGGTGTGACTCTAACACGACTTGTCGTATAAGACTAATGTTGTTCCGATTTAAGTGTTCTCACATGACAATTCTATCGCATGTGACAAGTCAGTGCAACTAATAGCATAACGAGAATGCCCAGAACATATATCTGTGTTACTGTTCCACTGACATCTATTTTTTTTTTTTTTTTTTTTTAAATAACTGGGAAAATAAGACACGATTTAACTAGTAATATAATATTAGAAGTCAGTTTTGTTTAACAAAGCTCACATCCAGCTAACAGGCAGACAAATGTGAATGAATGTTTAATGACACCCCAACACAAAAATACAGTTCACTCGGTGGAAATGTTATAACATAATTGAAGTAAGACTGAGGAGGACCTAAAAACAGTATCATGGCATTTACCATACAAAGAATCTGTAGTTCATTTGCGCATTAAAAATAAATGCCTGTGGAAAACTCTTTGTCAAGAGTTGGATTTCAGCAGAAAAAAGCCCACAATGTCTATATCTTCACTTTTAACAGCATGTTTCCGTAATGCAGTTCTTTTGAATAATGCATCCAGGATCCTAGTTATCAAGCAAAAGCTAATAGAATAATAAAACTCTCAAACACATTATTATTTTTAGAATGCAGTTATCCATTCCCCCCAAAAACAAAAAAAAAAATCCCCCAGACAATTGCATGGCAGAGAAAGATATTTTGCCCATGACTTAAGGTTTGTTTTCTTTAACAACACCACTAGAGCACATTGATTAATTAGTCATTGGCTATTGGATGTCAAACATTTGGTAATTCTGACACGCAGTCATCAGAGGAAACCTGCTACATTTTTGCATTAGCAGCAAGGGATCTTTCATATGCACTTTCCCACAGACCTAAAAGCACATACTACAGCTTTTACCAGTTGTGGTGCACTGGTTAGAATAAGAAAAAAACCCAGTCAGTTGAATGGATCTACCGAGGTGGTTTGATCCTGCAATGCAAGCACCTGAGATGAGCACTCAACCGACTGAGCTAAATCCCCCCATCCCCCATGATTTAAGCAGATAGAAAAATAATCATTTAGTAATGTTACTGCAGTCCCCACCTGCACCCCCCCCCCCATACCCAACCTGTATTTTAATATCAGTGATACAATTACAGCTGATTCCATCACCACCATTGCTGCAAACAGTGATTAGAAAGAAAACATAAAAAATATCTCAATAACTTAGATCTTTATGTAGAATGGTGTGGTGTTTTTGTTTAGTTTTTTTTTATGTTGTGCGATCATGTAAAAGACTACTGACATCAGTCGTATGGAAGATATATTATATGATATTAATCAAAGTATCTATTTGTATTATGCAGATACTATATATAGTATGTGAAGTTAAATTCATCAGACGTTTTTTTGTCATTTTCACTTCTAATATTTCAAATTTTCAGATAACCTTACAATTATAGCCACATTTTAACAAATTTGGAATAAAAACTTCTATTTTAGTATGTAAAAAGAATCCATAGATATATTAATAGCATATTTCATCAGTTGATAAATCAGAATTGTAGAAAAACAAGTTCCTTTAACAGCACACAATAAAAGTAATATTGGCCGACTCATATCATGTTCTATGACTAATAAGTGCTGTAACAATGTCTTCCCATGCGGGCAGTAATGCACGGTTCAATTATACATCACTAGCAGCTTGTTTGAGGTTTAATTTAATTACGACTCCGAACATTTTTATTTTATCAGCAGCTATTACATGCAACACAGGGAAGATTTTGTTTTCAAAATCTTGATTAGTGATATTTCTAGTCAACTGATCAGGTCTGTAGCTAGGATTTGTTGTTTGGAGGGGCAACTGAGTAGTTAATAGTCTAAAACTCCTTAAAGGTAGGGTCAACTCAAACAAGAGCCTTATGTGTTGGAAAGATGCATACCCGGACCACCAACACATACTGACACTTTAGCAAATGAAAAACGCGTAGTTTTATAGTTAATAAAAAACCATGATTATTCTTGCTAACTGGGGGTAGCCATTTTGTTTCGTTTTTGTGACGTCCGGTGGGATAGCTTGGGGCGAAGTGACGTCAGCTCCTGACCAGCTCCTGTATGTACAGTGTAAACAAAAGCAGTAATTTTTGACAAGGCGCTTCTCTTTGATCAACCTGACTTGTAAAACAGCATAAATGACATAATAATATAATAAACTATTTAACTAAATATATTTCAAGTTGCATTAATGGAACAAAATGGGGTTATAGTATTTTTCCCTGTTTAATAATCCAAAAAAAAAGAGTACACTATTAGGCCTATTGATATGCTACGCTGGAGCAAAAAAGACAACCCACGATACCCAAGTGATAATTTTCTTTTCTTTGGGACTACGTAATTGGTCAGTTCTGTGCTTTTAGATGGAAAAGTCTACTTAATCAATAGTTTTACAGAACTATTTACAATAATAAACCATGTCCATTACAATTTTAGGGGCAACAGGTAATATTCCACAATACCGGTATGTATTTTTGTGTCTAGACAGCGTCAATTAATTGGCTCGTCTGGTTACCAATCAAATACACACCTGCCAATCAGGAATCACATGTAGAAGCAACTAACAGCATAGACCAATTAACTAAGAAAACACTCTGTGTATCATTTCTGTATGTAGGTTAATGCATGGGCAAAACATTGTTAATTGTTTCGACTTGTTGTGTAGCCACTTTGACAATGGTATTTTATTTTGTATTGTATTGTATTGCTGGCTTACTGGGATGTGTATTATTATAGAACATTGCAATGTATGACTATTTATCATCCCGCAAAAACCAGGTAGATTGTCTTTCTCTAGTTCTAAGGTTCATTCCTGACGTTACGCGTTAAGTATTACGTAACCACCAGCTCGCCAGAGGGCGTACTCACTAAGATGGTACAAAATGGCTGCACCCGTTATATATAATAGCCGTCACATTTAACTGTTTTATTAATTAACTATACGATTATACGTGTTGATATTAAGCAATAATGTGCATTATATATCGTTGAATATGCATACCAGGCCAAATGCCTTAATTGTCCTCTCCTTTAAACAGTTAAGAAAAAAAAATTCTTTAAGTGTCTAAAAACAATTCCGGATTTTTTTCTGGGGGGAGGGGGTAACTGCCCCCCTTGCCATCCCCTCCTAGCTACAGTCCTGCTGATAATTAATTAGCAACTACTGCTTAATGTTTTAAGATTGTGTAGCGATCTCCAAAACTTGCAAAGCAAATCACGACAAAATGTTCCCTTCAACACTTAGATGAGCATTAGAGAAGAAACTTCAGGAGACAATATACTTCATGTGAACTGGTCCTTAACCATATGTCTGACGCCATATAAACCGTAAATAAAATGTGTTGAGTGCGTCATTACATAAAACATTTCCTTCTTCCTTCATGTGAACTGTTGTTCTGTTTGCATGTTGATTAGGCAAATTTAAATTCAATCAAATCGCAAATACGTTACATGGTAAAACCTTTCTTTTTGAAAATTAACAGTTGCAAACGATTTAAAAATATTTTACAGACCAATTTTGGACACTATAAAAAATACTAAATCATTTGCAAAATCAGTTTTGTTTGAAATACATTTGGAATGTCAATGTAAATGTTGTATACATTACAATTAGATTGTTCACTGGTTAAGCAAATATACCTGGTAATTCATGTAACCGAACGATCAGTTATCCAGGTAAAAATCATGAGCTCCAGTTACCTAAGATTTTAAAATAGTATGTGTTCTCTACAATCTGGTGCCATAAACAAATGCTACTCCCAGTTAGCAGCAAGTTAGGGATTTGTATATTCAGTTTTCCATAATAGTTTTTTGCAGGGCATTGGTCCGAATGGGAAAATAAGCAAATGATCGATCCCTGCAAACCTTCGAAGACAGGGGCCTAATTCACAAAGGTCTCATGGGCTCTGTTAGACAACAAAGCTTCCTCTTTGCAAGTCTTTTAGCATTGCATTGCAAGATCGCAAAGTTGCGAGAGTTTAGTGAATTAGGTCCCTGGCTCCGTATTCATAAACATACTTAAGTCAATGTATGATACCTAAATACATACTTAAAGTACATAGATAAGTATCATACATTGACTTAAGTATGTTTATGAATATGGAGCCTGGGGCCTATTTTAAAATCTCCTAACTTTGCGATCTCGCAGTCCAGTGCTAAACGAATTGCAAAGACGATGCTTTGTTGTCTAACAAAGCTTAAGAGAGCTTTGTGAATGGCCCCATATCTATTACCAAGCTACACACTGTGACATGTAACATTTATTTCCAACAGACTGTTGCTGTATACCTAAAAGCACTGACTGATTCATCTAGCACTCCTGCATGGCCCCCATGCTTACAAAACCTTTAGAAACCAGAGTCTAAGACTCTAACATCATACACATTGTACCAGTATAGCATTATTAGAGATTTAAGTCTAGACTGTAAAGTTTTATAAGCACAGGCCTTGGTCCTGTACTTATAGTCTCAAGACTCTTAACAGAGTCTGGCACTTTTATGTCATGGCAATGCCATAAAAGCTGTATGCATTTGATGTCATTATAGATTTACAATGTAAGTCTAGACTTATAAGCAACCCATAATTTTCAAATCTTGACTGGAGACATCATTTAAGTTTCCTGAATTGTCACATATCCAGATGATTCAACAGGCTGTTACTCTTAACACAATTATAATGGATTACGAAGTATCATTAAAATTCTAGCAGTTTCCAAAATGGATGATTTCTTGAGATTCGGCAGATGTTAAAACAATCAAGAGCACACTAACACAAATATTCTAAGCCTGAAATAATAAATTTTAGCCAGGTAATTCATTACCAATCATTATATATAGAGAAAGGACTAACAACCTTTAGAACTATTTCAAAATATAAATGAGATAATTTTGGTGCTTTTTTGCTTTTTTTGTTTTAAGAAAAATTGTTGTTACTGGTATTTGTTTTTGGACAACTTTATTACACATACAATGTGGTGAGGCAGATACATGTAGCTACCACATGTTATGGTGAAAATGCTGAGATCATAAATCCATAATTGTCACTCCAAAACGATGCTAAAACCGATTAATGTCCGAGGACACTGCAATCACACACCTGCTCTAATGGTGTCTGGCCTCGAGGGAATATGGTTAACACTGTGTTAATTTACAATTTCATATTTTCCTGATTGCCTGACTTAGAAGACATTTTGTCAATGGTTCTTTTCACGCATTATATAGCCATCTCATAGAATTTCCACCTGATGCTGTGGCTATATATAGAACCTGCAGAGCAATAACCTGCCACCAGCCTCGGTGGTGTAACGGTTAAGCTGTCGGACTGTATATAAGGCCGATGGCTACTGGGCTGGATAACAGATGGAGCTCTTTTATGGGCTAAAGCTAGGGGGCAACCACAGGAGACCAACAATGACGGGGCCCCCAATAGGCTAGGTTCCAATATGAGCTTCTATTTCGGTCAAATAACTCAAAACGAATCGTTAGCTCCATGCCAAAATTACCTCATGGAAACTGTGTAAATTTGATATTTTTGACTTAATCTTTTGGGACATTCAAAATTCAATAGCCAAAGTGCCCCTGCCTGCTACTGACCCTGGTCGTGCTGCTGGTGCTCTCATGCAGTTGCCATTGCGGGCGCTTCCTCCTTCCACCCACCCCAAACCCTTTCCTGTCCTGGACGTAGGAGCTGGCATGGGCTGACACCTGTGCACACAACTTGCCTGTGCTACAGAAACTTGCTTGAAATGTGCACACTAACTCCTATGACCTGACCTGACCTGGGTTCAATATCGGCTCCACCTAGATTGAGTTTTAATGACTCAGTGAGTATGTGTAAGGCCACTACACTGACTTCTCTCTTACTAACCACTAACAACTAACCATTAGTCCACTGTCCTGGAGAGACAGCCAGATAACTGATGTGGGTGCCCAGAATAGCATGCTTGAACATGTAACTGGATAAAAACATTAAAAATCTTGTTAAAATTAGATGAAATAAAAAAACTTGCAACAATCATCAGCAACACTAAACTTAGATTTTTTCTCTCCATAAATCATATTTCCAACTGCATGCCAAAACACCCCCATAAATTGAACAAGAACGGACATCTATCTCAATGCAATTGCATTTAAAGAATATCTCATGTCAATAATAAATTGGTTAATCTTAGAGGGAGAGTATATCACATGTGATGATATGTCTTCTTGTGATGCGACTTCAAGAAGTTAACAATTTGAATGGGGTGTAGCTCAGTGATAGAAAGCCATTCAACAATTATGTAGCACTATAGTGGAGAAGGGTTGTGCTACAAAATGTTTCGGTGGAGGGTAGGAAGTGTTTATTAACAGCCGAGTAATACTTGAAAAAAAGAAGATGATGTAATCTTTGTTTCATACAGTAAATGTGTCCAGGCATAACCAAAATGTCCATAACAGACATCTTTTTTCAGTTTATTATTATTATTATTATTTATTTATTTTTACAACAAAACCCGCAATCACCTCTGCCCCACCCAAAAAAAGCCCCCACCCTCAACTAAACACACAAAAAAACACAACCCCCCCCCCCCCCCCCCCAAAGAATAAGGTTCGTTTAAAAGACAACATTCTTATTATGGTAGTCTGAATAAACAATACTGTACTGTACATTTACATGATAAGTACAGAACATATCTCATTTCCTGTGATTCAATCTCCAAATTCAGTTTAAACTGTAAGCATAACATTAAATCAAACCACACCAACCACAGACAGACAGACACTGCTGTTCTGGCTGCCATATATCAATACGTCACGACCACTAAAGTGCAGTGAAATCCACAAGGTACCATTGTTTTACCTTGGCAGCATGACAATCGACAGGTCGTTCTGATTACTATTGACAAACATAAACCATGACATAAAGAAAAATCAATATACATGGATATTTATCATCTCCAACTGTAAATTACATCATGTAGGAAGGTACATGGTCTACACGTGCCTTCTGCATTAGCTCATCTTTGTCAAATGGGTTGGTTATAAATAAGCTAAAAGAAAGAAAGAAAGAAAGTATAAAGGAATATTTGTGGAATGACATTTCAGCACATTTTCGAGTGGGACACAGGCTAGCCCAGTGGTAAAGTGCTCGCCTGATACACACAAAAAAGAAGAAAAAGTAAAGTTTGTTTTATTTAACGACGCCGCTAGAGCACATTGATTTTTTTATCTTATCATCGGCAATTGGACGTCAAACATATGGTCATTCTGACTCTTTTTACGACAGGCAGCAAGGGATCTTTTATTTGCGCTTCCCACAGGCAGGATAGCACAAACCATGGCCTTTGTTGAACCAGTTATGGATCACTGGTCGGTGCAAGTGGTTTACACCTACCCATTGAGCCTTGCGGAGCACTCACTCAGGGTTTGGAGTCGGTATCTCGATTAAAAATCCCATGCCTCGACTGGGATCCGAACCCAGTACCTACCAGCCTGTAGACCGATGGCCTGCCACGACGCCACCGAGGCCGGTACAAAAAAGAAGAAGTTTGTTTTGTTTAACAACACCACTAGAGCACATTTATTTATTAATCATAGGCTATTGGATGCCAAACATTTGGTCATTTTGACAAATAATCTTACAGAGGAAAACCGCTACAATTTTTCATTAGTAGCAAGGGATCTTTTATATGCATCATCCCACAGACAGGATAGTGCATACCACGGCCTTTGATATACCAGTTGTGGTACACTGGCTGGAACGAGAAATAGACCCAATGGGCCCACCGATGGAGATTGATCAATCCCAGACCGACCGCGCATCAAGCGAGTGCTTTACCACTGGGCTATGTCCCCCCCCCCCCCCCCCCCCACCTGATTGATACACATTTGGTATAGGATCGATCCCCGTCGGTGGGCCTATTGGGTTATTTCTCGTTCCAGCCAGAGCTCTACAACACAGTGCTCTACAACTGGTGTAACAAAGGCTGTGGTACATGTCCCTTGCTGCTGATCAGAAAGAGCAGCCCATTGTGTGACAGCAGTGGGTTTCCTTTCTCATTAATCTGTGTGATCCTTAAACATATGTCCAACAGTCACATCATATAACCGTAATTAAAATGTGCTGAGTACATCATTAAATAAAATAGTCCTTCCTTGCTCAGCACATTTTATACTATTGCTTTTTGGTGTCTAATATATGATACTTAGTACTTAGAGCTCTGCTATCCTATTGAAAAGCAGCAAGGGATCTTTTATACTAAAAGGCAAAAGTTATTGTGACATGGATTGTTTGGAGTAATAAATTTGTGAATGGATTTATGGATGTAAACCAGAGAAAATGTGCATAAAACAGCTTGAAGAAATGCAACCAAGCAGTTGATTGCATGCTTTGTGCAAGAAACATTGAATATTCGGGAGAAATCCTGTCCAGTGTTCACCATAAAAGGCCGGACATTCAGTCGCAAATCATTGTCACTCTGTGCAGCCTTCAGAAGTCCAGAAGTCAGAAAAACACCATTAGTGAACTGCCTCGGTGAAAATGACAGATGGCGAGTCATAGGGATGCTTGAATCTGAGACCTTACAGCGTGACGTCGCACGTCAATTCAACATCCACAGAAACACCATATGGCACTTATGGCAACGATATCAACAAAACAACCAGGTCAGCCTATAGGGACCGTCCCCGTAGCAGCCGACCACCAGTAACAACCCCTCATCAAGACACATGGATCCTAACCACACATCTGCGAAACAGGCATTCCCAGAAACTTTCTCCAACATTTAGTGGCCTCAATGAGACAATGGTGCCAGGCCTGTATCAATGCTCAAGGTTGACACACTGACTGTGTGAACTTCACTCTGGACCCCCTCTAGTGATGTGGCTCATTTGCATATGGCAGGTGCGCCCTTTTCATTGACTATTGCTTGTTTCCATACCTTTGAATATTTCTCTTTCAATATTATAACGTTTCATACACGGTAGTAAAAACTTATTATGAATTATCTTTGTCTTTTGTGTGTCACAATAACTTTTGCCTTTTAGTATATATGTATTTTCCACAAATACAGGACAACATTTTTTGGCACTGGGTTGGAACGGGGAAAACTTAACAGTGCAATGAGTATTTTTAACTACAAGGTATTAAGTATTTATGACCAATACTGTAAATCAGGAAATGTTAGTGAGCATGAAATGTTAGCGAATTTAGTGAGGTCATACAAGACGCTAATATTTCATGATGCTCTATTTAAAGGAAGGAAATGTTTTATTTAATGACACACTTAACACATTTTATTTACGGTTATATAGTGTCAGACATATGGTTAAGGACCACACAGATATTGAGAGCGGAAACCCACTGTCGTCATTTCATGGGCTACTCTTTTTTCGATTTATCCCACAGAAAGGATAGTACATTTGTTACACCAGTTGTGGAGCACTGGCTGGAATGAGAAATAGCCCAATGGGCCCACAGACGGGAATCAATCCTTGATCGATAGCACATCAGGTGAGTGCTTTACCACTGAGCTACGTCCCACCCCCTAAACTTAAAGAGACATACTACATACTGTTCCAAAAAACTTTTGTTTGTGCAATTGTTTTGTCTGTGATTAACTGAAGGCACAACAATGGTTGCATGCTATTGATTAAACCAAAAGGATATCAAACAATAACAGTTAGTTACCATGCACATTACTGCAATTTCCTACGAAATTCAATATGTCTGTAAGCTGCATAATGTCAAGATTCGTCAAAGACGTTATTTTAGCTGATCCTACAACTAAAGCTTATTCATTATTTTAGTTTCTGACATGCCGACCTTGCTAAAGTTCTATGTCGCTAATATGTCATTTATTTGGATTTCACAAAATTTTATCATCACTAATATTTTATGATTTACAGCATATTAATTTATCATCCAATATCTCCTGCGATAATGTCCTAGGAGATATCGCTTCTTTTTGTATGTTTCAGTGCTAAACCTATCATTAGTGACGTCACACCACTGTCGTTCTGCTAGTTAATGAGTCTAATACTGCCAAATACAGTGACATTCAACCCACATTACTGACATTGTTTAATGCCCGAAACCTTAGTGGTAACTTAGTGTAAAAATACTCTCAGACTGACATTGTTTACAACTGTCGCAAAATGAAAAGAATGATAATGGATGATAAAAAGAATACCCCCCCCCCCCCCCCCCCCCCCCGTGTTGTTTTGTAATATCATACTTTTATCAACTCATGCTGATAAATTATGATATCACAAGACACTCGGGAAGTATTTAATTATTATTCAAACAAAACTGGCCTTTTGTTTGGGAATAAGCCCACCCCATGCTAAGCTCACAATGAGTTGTCTTGGCCCCCTGGACTTATTTCCAGTCAAATATGGTACTTGTCCTAATTTTGAACATATATCAGCCTCAAGTAACCCTACCCCCCCCCCCCCCCCAAAAAAAAAATGCAGTCAAAAACATCAGTATTGTACTGATTAGCAAAAAATGAATAATAAAATAAATAAATAAAAATTATATATTACATGTATATACATTTACAATTTATTTTTATTAATAAAAGCAAGAATAAGAATAAAAAATAAAAATAAAATAATAATAAAATAAAATAAAAACAAATTAAATGAAATAATAATAATAATAATAATAATAATAATAATAATAATAATATAACAACAACATAAAAAATACAAATAAAATAGAAAAAAGAAAAAAGATTAATGGATAGACTACTTGTAGGAAGACAAATTACAAGATTTGAAGCACTTACTACATTGTATTAATAAAAAAAAAAAAAAAAAGAAAAAAAAAAAGAAAAAAAAAGGTGAATTATGTGCTGGCCAAAAATTTCTTCTCTTGGGCTCTGCACAATGTACATATATGACAATCAAATTACAAAGTCTGACACCCAGTAGCCACTAGCTGATTAAACCTGAGTGTTGCTCAACAAACATTCCTTTTCTTTCCCAAACCGACAATTTATTGAGTTGTGTCCTGCCACAGCTCTGGATCAGGGTTTACAGAAACTCGCCTGGTGTGTGGAAACACCCACTTGGGGCCCATGCAGCAGTCACCTTTCATGAGATATAATGAGGTTACACTAGCACTTGGTCAACAAGGTGAGAAGTAAGCCTACATAATTCAAGGAAAAGAAAGGAATATTTGTTTTCCCCACACCTCGGTGCATTTGCCTCTTTTGTGTCAAACAAATGGTAATTTCGATACTTCATTGAAAACAAAATGAGAGAGGAAACCTGCCACCACTATATAGGCTGCTTGTATAAAAAAAACTGCAGCAAGAGATCTATTATTATATGCCCTGTCCATAGACAGAACAGGTTGTACAAGTAATGGGTTGACTGACTGAGACATGGAACAAATCTGAGTCCGTGCATCAAGGCAATAAATGATATGACCCATTGCACCTCAGGTGAGTGCTCTACCACTACGACAGAGCTATGTAAAAACATCTCGCCTCCACAAAGTCTTAAGTAAACAGGTGCTGAAGGACCAAACCTCAAAACTGGTCAACTTGTTTGGGGCAAATCATTCTTTCCTTTGCATTTTTGTTTTATTTGGCTATTATGTTCCTTTTGAATGATAATCACTGGTTGAGTTCAATTTAAGTTGCAGTGGGTCACAGGAGCAACTGCTCTTGGTGGACCTGGAAAGGTTTCTCCCTCCCATCAAAATATTTTTAAAATCTCTTGCTGCTATTCGGTAGTTGCAGCCTTTGTGCCAACAGCAGTTTTCCTCTCATACTCTCTAGATCAAGTGTTGAACTCTTTAGACAAAGTATTGGACTCTTTAGACCATGTGTTTCACTGTCTAGACCAAGTGTTGAACCCTCTAGACTAAGTGTTGAGATTCTCTAGACAACATGGTGCACTGTTTAGACCAAGTGTTGGACTCTAGACCATGGGTTGCATATTCTAGACCAAGTGTTGCACCCTCTAGACCAAGTAATGCACTCTCTAGACCAAGTGTTGGATTCTTTAGACCAAGCGCTGAACCCTCTAGACCAAGTGTTGACCTCTCTAGACCAACTGTTGCACTGTCCAGACCAAGTTTGGACTCTCTAGACAAAGTGTTGCAACCTCTAGACCATGTGTTGCACCCTCTAGACCAAGTGTTTTTCTCATTAAACCAAGTGTTGGATTCTCTAGACCAAGTGTTGCATTGTCTAGACCACATTTTGGACTCTCTAGACCACGTGTTGCACCCTCTAGACCAAGTATTGCACTGTCTAGTCCAAGTGTTGGACTCTTTAGACCAAGTGTTACACCCTCTAGATAAAGTGTTGGACTCTTTAGACCAAGTATTGCACCCTCTAGACCAAGTGTTGAACCCTCTAGACTAAGTGTTGATATTCTCTAGACAACATGGTGCGCTGTCTAGACCAAGTGTTGGACTTTAGACCATGGGTTGCATATTCTAGACCAAGTGTTGCACCCTCTAGACCAAGTGATGCACTCTCTAGACCAAGTGTTGGATTCTTTAGACCAAGCGCTGAACCCTCTAGACCAAGTGTTGCACTGTCCAGACCAAGTTTTGGACTCTCTAGACAAAGTGTTGCAACCTCTAGACCATGTGTTGCACCCTCTAGACCAAGTGTTTACTCATTAGACCAAGTGTTAGACTCTCTAGACCAAGTGTTGCATTGTCTAGTCCAAGTTTTGGACTCTCTAGACCACGTGTTGCACCCTCTAGACCAAGTATTGCACTGTCTAGTCCAAGTGTTGAACTCTTTAGACCAAGTGTTACACCCTCTAGATCAAGTGTTGGACTCTTTAGACCAAGTGTTGCACTCTCCAGACCATGTGTTGCACCCTCTAGACCAAGTGTTGCACACTCCAGATCATGTGTTTTACCCTCCAGACCATGTGTTGCATCCCCTAGACCATGTTTTTCAGCCTCTAGAACAAGTTTTGCTCCCTCTAGACCATGTATTGCACCCTCTAGACCAAGTGTTGCATGGCTAGACCAAATGTTGTACTCTCTAGACCATGTGTTGCACCCTCTAGACCATGTGTTGCACTCTCTAGACCATGTATTGCACCTTCTAGACCAAGTGTTGCACACTCCAGACCACATGTTGCACCCTCTAGACTATGTGTTGCACCCTCTATGCCATGTGTTGCACTGTCTAGACCAATTGTTGCACTGTCTAGACCAAGTGTTTTATACTCTGAACCAAGTGTTGAAATATGGTAACTATATCTTTGACACCAAATAACCATAGTGTAAAACATGCTGAGGTATCATTATACAAACATTTCTTTCCTTTTATTTCAAAGGACTAAAAGGAAAAACCAGCAGATGTTTTTCACACTGACCAATGAAATGTCATTCAACCTTCATATCATTAATATATATAAAAACATTGTCTTTAACTACTACACACCTCCCAATACTCTGACAAAGATGGTACCAATATATGCAAAAATTATATTCCAACCAAAAATTTTAACAACATCTCCCCCCCCCCCCACCCACCAACCCCCGCATTAATTTTAATTGTTATCAAATGATCTAAAGCATAAAAATCTAGAAAGAAATAATATGCAATAATGGTAAAGTGAAAGCTGCATTTTTAAATAATTCAGGATCTAACACTTTGCTTCTCGGCAGCATCAAACTTTTAATGAATTTCACAGCCTTGGACGCTGAAAATTAGATTCACTGCAGTGGGTAATAAAAATATTTTAGTTTTCTTGATCACTGGCTAAGAATAGACGGCAATAAATAAAAACAATGTCAAACTGACACTTAAATATCATGCACAAAAAAATAACATGTCAAACTGACACATAAATATCACACAAATAAATCTTTCCAATACCGAAGAGGACAATTAAAGACTTACATCAAGCATTATCTTGGAAAATTCACAACTAATAACAACTTGATTGTCATTAATCAAATCAATAAAGCTTAACTGTTGACTTTTTTTTTTTTTTTTTTAAATACAGAAAACTACCATTATCAGTGTTTCTGGCAGAAAGAAATTTTTGGGTATAGCGCTATGGAAATGAATAAAACCACAGTCAATAGAGGGTATGGGGGTGGGGTGGGGGGGGGGTGGTGGGGGGCCTCCTCCAGAAAGAAAATGGGTTAAGTTTAGGGTTAGGGTTAAAAAAATCACACAGTAAAGATAATCTATACTAGTGTTGCAAATATCAGAATTCTAGAAATGACTTCATTAAAAAAACCTATGTTAATCATGAAATTTATTCTAAAGTTTGCTAAAGATAATGAATTCCAGATAATCTTGGATTATGTGTTCAACATTAATCACCAAATAACACAGCTGTGAAACAGGTAATGTTTAATGAATGGAAAATTACAGGAACCATCCATTTACAGAGAGGGAAAATTTGCTACAAGCCATAGGATTAGCATCCCCTGAAAACTGTTATTTTTGGTGATCACATATGAAGACCAATAACAGTTTGTTTTGTTTAACGACACCACTAAAGCACATTGATTTATTAATCATCGGCTATTGTAAGGAAGGAAATGGTTTATTTAACGATGCACTCAACACATTTTATTTATGGTTATATGGTGTTGGACATTTGGTTAAGGACCACACAGATACTGAGGGAAGAAACCCGCTGTCGCCACTTCATGAGCTATTCTTTTCGATTAGCAGCAAGGAAACCCACTACATTTTTCCATTAGTAGCAAGAGATCTTTTATATGCACCATCCCACAGACAGGAGAGCATATACCACGGCCTTTGATATACGAGTCATGGTGCACTGGCCAGAACAAGAAATAGCCCAATGGACCTACTGATGGGGATCGATCCTAAATCGACTGCGCATCAAGCAAGCACTTTACCACTGGACTACATCTCGCCCCTATGAAGACCAATAAAAACAAGCATTCTGAGAGTACTTCTATCCTGGACCAAACCACTGGCTATCCAGAGACTTGTCCCACGACAGACATGCCTGAAACCTTAGTGGTATATGGGCATGTTAAAAATACTCACTCGCTCTGAGAGTACCGAATGCTAAAGCAATACTGGGCCCAACACATTTTCATATCTCCTAACTTCAAGGGCCATTATTAACTGTTTGAAAATGGGTATATTGCCATGAAAGCGAAACTTGATCTGTAACAGTACACGATAAAGCAATTCACATTGTGAAAAAGAAAAGGTTTTTGTATTGCCAAAGTTCAAGAAACATAAGTGTAAAAAATGGGTCAATCACCATGAAAGTCAAACTTGATTTGTAACAGCACATGATAAAACTACAAGATGTGAAACCTGCAGATAACAAGTGAGCAATCACAAGTCATATATATATATATAATAAAAAAACAAATAAAAAAAAATAATAATAATTCTAACAAATCATCTATAATTATACTGCTGGTAAAATATCTGTATTATGCAACCAATAGTATTTAGAGGATATTTTTACATTCCCTTAATATAGTATTGCAAAATAAATAAATATATATATATATATATACATACATGTGTATATTATATATATAATAAAAAATAAAAAATAAAAATTCGAGCAGATCATGTGTAATTATAGTACTGTACAATATATCTGTATTATGCAACCAACTGTATTTAGAGGCTATTTTTATATTCCCTTAACAATGTACTTGTACTGCAAAATAATAATAAAAAAATAAAAATAATAATAAATAAATAAATTATGTTATCATGGTTTCTGAACTTGGAATTACATGTATTATTATTATTATTTTTGCTTGTTCTGAACTGTTTCTCAGTAAGGGATGCTAAACAAAAAACCCAAGAACCCCAAAACAAAACAAAACAAAACAAAACAAAAAGGAAATGGTGACAGACATTTATCAGATGCTTTACATTCTTCAAGATGGGGACAACCTGACCTATGAGAGAGAATTTCTTTGCTCTATAAACCTCTATTCGCAACAATGTAATCTCATTTTGCATGTTGCCATATCAATGCATTATATCTTCACCTGTCACTGGTGCTAGATTTTAATTCAGCAGCAAACACATTTAACAAAACTCATCAAATCAGTTGGCAACTTCTTCTCTGTTTTTTTCTTTCTGACAATGTGAAATTTAAAAGCTAAAGTACAAAAAAGCTGTCATGTAACTAATTGAGGTCTTCCTTATCTTCACTCGCATGTTTTTTTGATGAAAAAATTTTAACTATTTCTGGACTTTGAGAAGCTATAAAAAACAAGAGTTAATATTAAAAGATGGATGGCAATAATGACATTAGGTTGCAGAGACCGGATTTTCAAAGAATGACAAAGAAAATAAAACATCTTTCGCCATTAGTTGTGTAATTGACGAATCATTGAGCCCAGTCGAGCGATAACAAGCTAGAGGCATCTGACACTTTCTCAAAAGACCCAAGAAAATTTTTCATTTGCCGCAAATTGATTTTTCTACTTGGGCCGAGGTTTGCCGAGGAATCACCAAAAACTGCATGAATTGGATAAATGGTTTCCCGAGATGACAAACATCATCAATAATGCCCTTACACAGGCATGCCATTATGCCGTCCGAATTTTATGTTTCCATGGCAACATTTTTGCAAGTTTAGCCAACTCCTTTTCCCTCAGATCCAAGAGTCCACATTAACAGCAGGGTTTAACTGCTCTTTTTATCTATTCACTTTCAATTTTCACTTCCAATAAACTGTTATTGATTCACTTCCAACCAAAATGTTCCAACCCCTTTCTTTCAGTGTACAAGCAGGCAGCAAATTAAGCCAGAAAATTGACCAGGGAACGAGAGAAGTGGCTGCAGTTCTCAATGAGGAACAAGGATACAACCAACACTGGAGTCTTGTTAAGTCTCAGATACATTGTGTGAATGTATTTCACAAGCAAAGCAATTAAGCCATTATATATGTAGCTACAGTTTAAAAAAAAGCAACAAAAAAAGCTGTGGTTTAAAATGTGCAGAGGTGTTGTTAAACAAATATTCCTAATCTTTGCATACATGTACAAAATGTATGCATAACACTTCATAGAACAGCAAAATTACGACAGGTACATGTATATTTACAGTTACTGTAATAACTTTATTTGTTAAAGGGACATTCCTGAGTTTGCTGCATTGTAAGATGTTTCCAACTAATAAAATATTTCTACGATTAAACTTACATATTGAATATATTTTCTTGTTTAGAATATTAGTGTCTGTATATTCAATATGTTTCTGGTCGTCTTAATATTTGTAAGAAGCCCAAACTGGATTTTGTCTTCAAATAATTTTGTACGTACGAAAAAAACATTTTTAGGAAACAAAATCAAGTTTAACCTAGTACAAATATTAGAATGATCAGAAACACATTTAATATACAGCCACTAATATTTTATTCAGAAAAATGTATTTGATATGTAATTACAGTCGTCACAAAGTCTCTGTTAGTCGATAACATCTTAAAAAGTGCAGCAAACTCAGGAATGTCCCTTTAATATAGTAAGAAAAAAAAGGTACTTGATTATAGTCAGTCCCACAGGGATCACATTTTTTCATACTATGGAATTAAGTTATTTATTTCTGAGCAGATTGTTTTCTAAATTGCACACAAAAATAGGTTTAAAAACAAAACAAAAAAACCACTTTAACTTTTCTTCTTACATCAAACCAAACTGAAAATATTTGCAAAAAACATTTTTGTAGGAGAATGAGATGGATTATAAGTATGGTAATACTGAATTTTCAAACTGTAACAAAGGTACATGTATCAAGGACAAGATGTTTTAAAAGGCTATTTGTGTTTTTCACACATTATTATTAAAATCAAAACCATAATATTTTGCTATGCTGATTGTGACATTGTACATTATATGACTTAGCTTAACTGTAAATAAGTTTATGTAACAGCAAGGCAAGCTTTTAATTATTAGCAAGAAGTAATAATGGCCTATTGATTCTCACTGTGCACAGCAGGATCAACTACGCACATTAATTAGAATGACCAGAACCATACTGGATTCACCGATATTGATATTTTAAGCAAGAAAATTGGATACCCCAACACTGAAATTCTACGAAAGAAAATTTTATTAATGCTTAATTTTAATCAATGAAGAGACAGTCCTGTGTTTTCTGTAATTGTTACGATGTTTTTGACAAACAGAACCTTTTTAATTAAGTAACTTTTACATTAATTGATTAAGTACATTTTGATATGGAGAATGTTGGTGTCTGCATATTCAATGTGTTGCCTACCATTCTAATGTTGTAGTAGCTAAGTTATTTTCTAATATAAATATTTTTTATGTACAGAGTAGAGTAACTCTGTTAATTGATAAATTTCTGTAGTACTGAATCATACCTGTAGCCTTATTTCCATTGATTGGCAAATCAATAAAACATAATTACAATGTAAGCAACAAATAAACATTTATATAAAACATAGTAATTTATTTTTATTACCAAAATATTGATCAGATCTGTTGATGAAAAATTATTCTATCCATCTATCCGTATATTTGAAGAAAACAATTAAATTTTCCTGGTAATTTTTACCTGTATTTTGAATTTTCTTTCAATCAAAATGTGGGTTTTTTAGACTCCTTGAGTCCAGATTAATGGGGTTCCACTGTATATTTATTAGCAAGGAAATTAAAAATTTAGGCTATCAAAAACACTAAGAAGATGAAAAATGCAAAATTTAATTAACAGATACTGATATTCCAAAAACAAAACCACAATTTTTTTTAAAAATATAAAATGTAATTTTAATAATTAAAAAAGGCTCTTTTAGCCAGGAACATCTTCTAATGATTACAAAGCCAGTAATGTCCGTTTGAATTAATCATCGTGTTTACTGTAAATAACTTTCTCAAACAAACAGACCACACAATGTCCGATACCCGAGTTCATCACAGAATGCCGACACCGAACCAATGGAGAACTTCGCAGCGTCAAAACCTCCACTCCATCTGACTTGAATAACTCCAACAAACGAGCCAACATGTTCATTAATGCAGTGTCAAAGCCGTTTTTATTATGGCGCTCAAATTAACAATGGCCTATGCAGCATCTTGTTTGGTCTTCAGAAAAAGCCTCATTCACAGGAACATGCCTGTGAATTACAGACAACTCATACGCCACACAGAATCATCACGTTCTTTGTGTTGATCTAGTTCTTGATTCAGTTTGCAATTATGGGAGAAAACATTGCTTTAGCTAGGAGAACGGGAAGTGTCTCCTCGTTATTGGCTATTTCAGTCGGCCTACATCAAACAGGAACACACACACGCACATGCACATACACACACACACACACACAAACAAGATACTGACCAATTTTTTGACATTCCAAATCATTTTAATTTAAGATACCATTAATAAGAGTCAATTGTTAGTAGCAAGGCTGTTTTAAGTGACAAAGATGAAAGAATTAAATAAAAAGAAGAAAAAAATGTTTGTTTAATGACACTTTAAATTAAGAGAGGTTTTTTTGGGGGGTGGGGGGGGGGGGGAGTAGGGGTTTGGTGTCTAACATATTCAGATTTTTTATGACACTTGGTCTAGAGTGAGAGGAAATCTTCTGCTGCCATTTGGAAGTTAAAGTATGTTTGTTTAATGACACCACAAGAGCACATTGATTGTATTAATCATAGGCTATTAGATGTCAAACATTTGGTAATTTTGATATCTACATCTATTTGTACTATAACAATGTACCATCCAACAGACAGGATAGTACATACCACAACCTTTGATATACAAGTGATGGCGCTCTAGAAGATGCTACTCCTTTCAAAACACACTAAGAAATCTTTTATATATAGAACAGCAGGGCTTGAACTTACACATTTATTACATATGCCTATTTGAAATATTTTTGCTGTAGGCAAAATGCTTACCGTCAGCAATTTTGATCCTGCCTTCGGCAACAAATACAAAAATCAAGAAACAGTCCTTTCAACCAAAAGCAATAATTTTTATGCATTAGCAAAAAACTGCTATCGGTCAATTCATACTGCAACTACGGCAATTGCCGCCAGTGCTGTCGTTAAGTTTGAGTGCTGGAACAGTACAGACTTTACAGTACTAGACATCAGGAACTGGCTGGGACAGGCATATAACGAAGTCCACTGAGGTAGACTTATCCTGCAGTGCATCTCACCTTTAGGTGGGTTTCTTTCCAGCTAGTGCACCACGACTGGTATAGCAAAGGCCATGGTATGTGCTATCCTGTCTGTGGGATGGTGTATATATAAAAGATCCCTTGCTAATAAAAAAAAATGTAGCAGGTTTTCTTTCTAAGACTATATGACAGAATAACCAAATGTTTGATATCCAATAGCTGATGATGAATAAATCAATGTGCTCTTAGTGGTGTCGTTAAAGAAAACAAACTTTAATGTTAGGTGTGCACTCTACCACTGAGCCACATCCTGCCGTGAGATTATTTTCACATTCAAGGTCCGTTAGTAATTAATAATGTGTAGAGCACTGATCAGTACATTATATATAGCTGAACTATAATTAGAGAATATGAAGGAATATACACTACGGTGGCCTGTGTCAACTAGCCATGCCAGCGTAATGAGAAAAATCTGTGTAAAGCATATTGATTTACGGCTGATAGTGCAGTGAGGGTCTGTCCATCTCTCTACCCAGGCACTCTTGTTTAAACCAGTAATATACCATGTACATGAACAAATCACAGATCCTCATTATACCAAAGTTAATCAACTGCTGCAAATTAGGGTTTGCTGTCTGTCTACCCAGGCACTCTTGTTTAAACCAGTAATATACCATGTACATGAACAAATCACAGATCCTCATTATACCAAAGTTAATCAACTGCTGCAAATTAGGGTTTGCTGTCTGTCTACCCAGGCACTCTTGTTTAAACCAGTAATATACCATGTACATGAACAAATCACAGATCCTCATTATACCAAAGTTAATCAACTGCTGCAAATTAGGGTTTGCTGTCTGTCTCTCTAACCAGACACCGAATTAAAACCAATAAATAAATATACCATGTGCAAGCAGAATCACTGGTCCTCCTTGCACCAATGTTAAACAACTGTTGATAATGCAGTGATAGGTTGTTGTGTTTAAAATTAGGTACTCTGTTAAAAACCAGATTCACAAGACGCTCCTTGTCCCAAAGCTAAGCATTAAACTGCTGTCTTTCAAACCAGACACTGCTTAAACCAGTAATATACCAAGTAGAATCACTGGTCATCTTTGTACCAAAGTCAAGTAACCACAGATAGTGAGACCTGTGAGGATTTGTCATCTCTTAAATCCTCTTTGTAGTGGTGCAAGAGGGATAAAATCTCCAGTAAAGGATCTTCTCTGGAGTGACTGTCCTCTTATAGACAAGGCACTATATAGAGATTCATAGAATAAACCACTATTTTGCCAAATGCCCATTTGACTCTACATTGTGCACAGATATGGCCCTGACTATGTATTACAGTTTCGTCCTTCGGATTAAATCAGGAACTCTGTTTACACCAGTAATGTAGTACATAGAATCATCAGTTCTCTTTGTCCCAAATCTACCCAACACTGAGCTTGGTCAGTACTAAGTTGGCTGGGTGATGACAATACCAAACTGAAGCTAAGGTATGTTGGATTCAGCCTGGTTAAGCAATCAGACTTACGGCTGGTATAAGTACTGAGTTCACACCCCATTATCAACTTCCACACAGAGTAAGTTTTAATGGTTCAATGATAAGACCACTACACCAACCCCTGCAATTAAGAAAATGTCCATGGCAAAAAACAAACACCCCCAAAAACATGCAGAGGAAAACACAAAAAATCAAATATAGTCTACAGCAAAAAAAAAGTGACATGGAGAATTAAAAACTCCATGGCAATCTCCATGGCACTGCTGACTGACGTGGGCAATTGCATTGGCTGATCATTAACCCAGTGACCTAGACAGACATGTACATGTTCAATATTTTGGTCCGTGGACGGGGATGTGAGCATAGCATCTCTCACACCATCTTTCAGTATTGGCTATTAACCTATAAGTTTGTGCCATGGGCAGGAACAGATCAAAACCAGACAAGCTGAAGAAAGTGTGCCAATAACAGTTACTTTGTCTTATAGTACCAGCAAACAAACCCTCAAAGAACTCTGTGTAGATATACTTTCAAATTGCTTCTTCTAGTTAAATGATTTACTTTCGTCACTGATAACATTTTCACCACTATTACCAGCTTAAATTTGGTGTGAATCAACCATATCAACTGATGGGGATTCTCTATTCCAATTATGGATGTGATATCACTCTTCTGAGCGACTTGATTGTTCTTTTATATCTTGGTCAAAATATGCCTTGTAGTCTGACAAGGCAAGACAAGGCTTGATCCTTAATTGGATATAAGCACAACAATCAAGAGAACAGAAAAGAGAGAAAAAGATTCTAAACTATTGCTCTAATACATTTAACACCAAGGACTATGAGATTGTATTCGTCTTCAATGTAACAGTTATAACAATTTGGGAATATATATATCCATTATCTAGTTTTGGAAACATTGAAACAAAGCCATTGCCACTGGCACAAGATGACTCCATTCATTCAAACTTATTGTTATATGTGTACCTCAAATCTTTTGTTTTTGTTATGATATTGTGACCTTACCCTTGCAAATTTCATGGATTTCAAAGTTACTGTGGGGTTTTTTGTAATATATTTACATGGTGACCAGCTACAAATGTCTTGTTTGTTTATAGTTTTAAACATCATTGAGTCAATGATCATAAAGCACTTACAATCTAAAAAAAAACCCCAACCCCACCAAAAAAACCCTACCCAACTAAACACATGCATTCAGTCCATATGATACCAGAATGTCAGTGATACAGTATACACTTTTCAAGTGATTGCAGCTTGTTAGACTACTTTTTATGAAATTAGTGGTCACCCATAGCCAATAAAGGTTACTTCATGTGATTGGGTTGATTGCTACATGTAATTTCATGTCTGTCTTTTTACACAAACCTGCTGTAAATGCATGTTCTTTGTGAGTGTCTCTTCTAACATTCTCTGTAACTAATATGCTGAAAATGCATGTTCTTTGTGAGGGTCTCTTCTAACATTCTCTGTAACTAATATGCTGAAAATGCATGTTCTTTGTGAGGGTCTCTTCTAACATTCTCTGTAACTAATATGCTGAAAATGCATGTTCTTTGTGAGTGTCTCTTCTAACATTCTCTGTAACTAATATGCTGAAAATGCATGTTCTTCGTGAGGGTCTCTTCTAACATTCTCTGTAACTAACCTGCTGTAAATGCATGTTCTTTGTGAGTGTCTCTTCTAACATTCTCTGTAACTAATATGCTGAAAATGCATGTTCTTCGTGAGGGTCTCTTCTAACATTCTCTGTAACTAACCTGCTGTAAATGCATGTTCTTTGTGAGGGTCTCTTCTAACATTCTCTGTAACTAACCTGCTGTAAATGCATGTTCTTTGTGAGGGTCTCTTCTAACATTCTCTGTAACTAACCTGCTGAAAATGCATGTTCTTTGTGAGGGTCTCTTCTAACATCCTCTGTAACCAACCTGTAAATGCATGTTCTTTGTGAGGGTCTCTTCTAACATTCTCTGTAACTAACCTGCTGAAAATGCATGTTCTTTGTGAGGGTCTCTTCTAACATTCTTTGTAACTAACCAGCTGTAAATGCATGTTCTTTGTGAGGGTCTCTTCTAACATCCTCTGTAACCAACCTGTAAATGCATGTTCTTTGTGAGGGTCTCTTCTAACATTCTCTGTAACTAACCTGCTGTAAATGCATGTTCTTTGTGAGGGTCTCTTCTAACATTCTCTGTAACTAACCTGCTGTAAATGCATGTTCTTCGTGAGGGTCTCTTCTAACATTCTCTGTAACTAACCTGCTGTAAATGCATGTTCTTTGTGAGGGTCTCTTCTAACATCCTCTGTAACCAACCTGTAAATGCATGTTCTTTGTGAGTGTCTCTTCTAACATTCTCTGTAACTAATATGCTGAAAATGCATGTTCTTTGTGAGGGTCTCTTCTAACATTCTTTGTAACTAACCTGCTGTAAATGCATGTTCTTTGTGAGGGTCTCTTCTAACATCCTCTGTAACCAACCTGTAAATGCATGTTCTTTGTGAGGGTCTCTTCTAACATTCTCTGTAACTAACCTGCTGTAAATGCATGTTCTTCGTGAGGGTCTCTTCTAACATTCTCTGTAACTAACCTGCTGTAAATGTATGTTCTTCGTGAGGGTCTCTTCTAACATTCTCTGTAACTAACCTGCTGTAAATGCATGTTCTTCGTGAGGGTCTCTTCTAACATTCTCTGTAACTAACCTGCTGTAAACACATGTTCTTCGTGAGGGTCTCTTCTAACATTCTCTGTAACTAACCTGCTGTAAATGCATGTTCTTCGTGAGGGTCTCTTCTAACATTCTCTGTAACTAACCTGCTGTAAATGCATGTTCTTCGTGAGGGTCTCTTCTAACATTCTCTGTAACTAACCTGCTGTAAACACATGTTCTTCGTGAGGGTCTCTTCTAACATTCTCTGTAACTAACCTGCTGTAAATGCATGTTCTTTGTGAGGGTCTCTTCTAACATCCTCTGTAACCAACCTGTAAATGCATGTTCTTTGTGAGGGTCTCTTCTAACATCCTCTGTAACCAACCTGTAAATGCATGTTCTTTGTGAGGGTCTCTTCTAACATTCTCTGTAACTAACCTGCTGTAAATGCATGTTCTTTGTGAGGGTCTCTTCCAACATTCTCTGTAACTAACCTGCTGTAAATGCATGTTCTTCGTGAGGGTCTCTTCCAACATTCTCTGTAACTAACCTGCTGTACATACATGTTCTTTGTGAAGGTCTCTTCCAACATTCTCTGTAACTAACCTGCTGTAAATGCATGTTCTTCGTGAGTGTCTCTTCCAACATTCTCTGTAACTTTTTGTTCATTTCCTTCAGTTCCTGATCGTCTCCTTTCTTGATGATGTCAAGAATCTTGTTCAGAGAATTCTTGTCTTCATGAATTGGAGTGGAAGGTCCACATTCTGCAGTGCAAATCAACAAATATAATGAACAGATATATGAATAAATGAATATGTGAATGGATGAAAGGATGAATGAATGAATGAATGAATGAATGAATGAATGAATGAATGAATGAATGAATGAATGAATGAATGAATGGGGGAACAATATTCCAAAATCTTACATAACCAAAAATTGGTTTGCATGATTTTATCGTATAGTCCGTCACACAGAGAATGCCTTTTTTCATGCTATGGGGTTTACTACAAGTTATTTATTTCTGAGCGGATTTTTTTTTTTAAATTGGATACAAAAATAGTATTGTTTTGTTATTTTCAAAACACTTTTACTTTTCTTTTTATGTTAAACAAAACTGAAATTATTTACAAAAAACATTTTTGTAGGAGAAATGGACGGACTATACATGTAGGTAACCCATTTTTCAGTTACTTGTCGATTAATTATACTTGCATAACCAGTGTGTAACCTGCTTGTAACACATGTATTGCTGGTCTGTACTACATCGAGATTCCAAATGTATTTTAAACAAAGTGATCTTTCAAATGATATTATAGTATTTTTGAAATTTTCAAAATCAGTCTAGAAAAGGTTTTGAAATGGTTTGAACTGTTAATTTTAACATTTAGTTGTTTACAACATAAACAAATGGCAGTTCATGTCACTTTAAATTTATGTATCCAACATGCGAACAGAATGGTTCACATGAAATATTCTTCCCTGATGAATAAATGAATGATGTATGATTGAATGAAATAACCTATTTTTTTAAAAACTGAAAAGAAAATAAGACTACCGGTGAGGTACATGATATGCCCGTCAGGAGTTTGATGGTAAACCATAGATATTATTGAATATGTTACAGGCATGATTCAATTCAAGGATTTACTATTATGTGCAGTAGACATTGAAAAGTAGGTCACAGTGACCTAGTAATAGTATGCAACACACTGCCATCACAAGTTGTTCATACACGTGAGATTTGATGGTCCTCTATGCATCTGTATGCATGATATGGTCCGGACAAGAAAAAGCTAACAGACATACATGTGTATGTACTAACGGACAGACAAACAATGCCATACCATAATATGACCCATCATAGATGGGCGTACAAAAAACCCAACTTAATACATGTATATTCTAAAAGTTTGCCATTTTTCAAAAGATGACGATGAGAACTCTTAATAACAAAAATATAATTCTGGTCTTTATAAAACATGAGATGTAACATTACTAAGAATAGCTAATATGAAGGGTAAACAAATGTGGGTTATTACAATAGCTATAATAAGCTTATTACGTCTAGACACTTACGTCTAGACGGTGTAGAGATATCTGTATTTAATAAAGTACCTGATGGATACAAGAAATGCACATGTGCATCTCAGATTAATTCCCTATCTACACTGACCTGTCTTGCTCCCCATCACATAATGCCTGATAATGGCCGTCTTGCTGAGCAGATCGTTGGCCATACACCCGTTGCTCGTCTCCAAGTGATTCACCTATAAACAATAGTTAAATATTAGGTGGATAAATCCCAATTTGGGCTACTATAAACCCTAGGAATGAATGAAATGAATGAATGAATGAATGAAATGAATGAATGAATGAATGAATGAATGAATGAATGAATGAATGAATGAGGGAGGGAGGGAGGGAGGGAGGGAGGGAGGGAGGGAGGGAGGGAGGGAGGGAGGGAGGGAGGGAGGAACGAAGGAATGAATGAATGAATGAAGGAGGGAGGGAGGGAGGGAGGGAGGGAGGGAGGGAGGGAGGAATGAATGAATGAAGGTTTTATTTAACAACACAATCAATATTTTGTTTTCTTAATGTACATGTATATGGCACAGGTCACACAGGTAATGACAGAAACCTGCTGCCACCACTCAGTGGTCTACTCGTTTTGATTAGCTGCAGACAGGATAGTATATACATGTACCACAGCCTTTGTTACGCCAGTTGTAAAACACTGGTTGAACGACAAATAAACTAATGGGCCCACCGATGAGGATCGATCCTAGATTGATCATGCATCAGGCGAGTGCTCTACCATATGCTATGTCCCACCCTAATAAACATTAGGATGACCAGGCACACAATGGATATACATAATATATCTGATACGTGATATACACTGATATTCAAAAAAAAACAACCCCAAAAGGCATATAATTTTAGCTGCTGAAAACGTTTGAATGCAACTGAAAACATCTTACAGGGTTGTCTCTTTAACATTAAACAGAAAGTAATCCGTAACTAGTTTTATGTGTACTCTTGCTTTAATAAAGAAAATCAATGTAATAACTCCTTTAATTTCTCTGTAAACCATTATTTAGAAATAACTGAGTAATTTGTTTTGGGCCATCTTTAAAACAAATCAACTGCTTATTCCATAACCTGGTAGATACAATGTACATGCATTAGCCAAATTTACAACTGACTGTCAAAATACCATTGTTTTTCTTTATGATTTAAAAAACCCCAACATTCTAATAGAGAAGAATGATGAAGAAAGAAACTGCTTTTGTTATGTTTAATTTACAATGAAAAAAAACCCAAATGAACAAAAAATAAACAAAGAAAAAATTAAACAATTAAAAACAAAAACTAAGAAAAACACAAGGCAAATTAAAAATTGATATTCTATATCTAGACAAAAACCAAAATGATACCAAAAAAAAAACAAAAAAAAATTAAAACAAAAGACAAAAACATTTAAAAAAAAAGAGCAAATAACAGCCTAGATTCTTTTCCTAAAAAAACAAACAAAAAAATATCAAATAAATCATTGCTTTGTTTCCATCATTTTGTTGAACAGTGAAAAGAGCCCGCTCTTTCAAAATATTTGATCAATCAAGAACAATGAAGGGGAAATAACTCCAAATACCTGTTCTTCAAGCTTCCACTTCTGTTGCTGCAATTCAGTGATTCTTGATAACAACTCGTTATTTTCGTGTTCCACATCACTAGAGAAGCTGTAGTTGAGCGTGTGGTTTGGGGACTGTTGTTGAAGAGACAATCAAAAGAATAGCAAATCAATTCTGTAATCTTCAAGTTATGGCAAACCAGACTGAGTTCGGTTTGTTAAAAAGAATCATTTCACATTATGTTCCGAAACAATCATCATCTCACAAATCCAGGAGTCTTAAAATGTGCAAATAATGTCAAGAAGTATTTGCACATCAAGTTTTATTAAACGATAACATGTAATATTAGTGTAATAAAAGTAAGCAAACTAAAATATTAATTCCATCATGTAATATATATGCAAATTACGTCCGAGTCAACTGTATTAATTTCAAAACATTCTCTTTGATCATTAAGCCGACCTTGAACTCAATTACCTTACAAGTTCATCTTTTTATTTCCGTTCTGGTGACAAAACACTAAGCCATAGATTTTTCTGGCCCGACTTCTTGTTAACAGTTCAAGGTTTAAATTTGGCTTAACGACGCACTCAAACACGTTTTATTTACGGTTATATGGCGTCAGACATATGGTTACGGCCAACACAGATACAGAGAGAGGAAAGCCGCTGTCGCCACTTCATGGGCTACTCTTTTCGATTAGCAGCAGGGGATCTTTTATATGCACCATCCCACAGACAGGATAGCACATACCACGACCTTTGTTATACCAGTCGTGGTGCACTGGCTGGAATGAGAAATAGCCCAATGGGCCCACCGACGGGGATCGATCCCACACCGACCGCACATCAAGCGAGCACTGTACCACTGAGCTACATCCCGTCCCATCCTTAAAAACATACCACGACCTTTGTTATACCAGCTGTGGTGCACTGGATGGAATGAGAAATAGCCCAATGGGCCCACCGACGGGGATCGATCCCACACTGACCGCACATCAAGCGAGCACTGTACCACTGAGCTACATCCCGTCCCCTCCTTAAAAACATACCACGACCTTTGTTATACCAGCCGTGGTGCACTGGCTGGAATGAGAAATAGCCCAATGGGCCCACCGACGGGGATCGATCCCACACCGACCGCACATCAAGCGAGCACTGTACCACTGAGCTACATCCCGTCCCCTCCTTAAAAACATACCACGACCTTTGTTATACCAGCCGTGGTGCACTGGCTGGAATGAGAAATAGCCCAATGGGCCCACCGACGGGGATCGATCCCACACTGACCGCACATCAAGCGAGCACTGTACCACTGAGCTACATCCCGTCCCCTCCTTAAAAACATAGCACGACCTTTGTTACCACTGAGAAATACCCAATCCCGTCCCCACACCGACCGCACATCAAGCGAGCACTGTACCACTGAGCTACATCCCGTCCCCTCCTTAAAAACAAATAATAATTAAATTAAAGCTCTTACTTGAGGACCACTGGCTACAGAGTCTTTACTTAGCCCACTGGCTCCTGCTCCCCAGGATGAAACGGAGCTGAAAACACAAACAAGGATTCCATCATCATGAGTTAAAAAAACATGTCAGCTCACTCTTTAAAGGGACATTCCTGAGTTTGCTGCACTTTTTAAGATGTTATCGACTAACAAAGACTTTTTAACGATTGTAATTACATATCAAATATATTTTTCTGCATACAATATTAGTGGCTATATATTAAATGTGTTTCTGATCATTCTAATATTTGTACTAGGTTAAATTTCATTTTATTTCCAGAAATATAATTTTTTCGTACATATGAAATTATTTGAATGAATGAATGAATGAATGTTTAACAACACCCCAGCACAAAAATGCACATCGGCTTAAAGACAAAATCCAGTTTGGGCTTCTTACAAATATTAAAATGACCAGAAACACATTTAATATACAGACACTGATATTCTAAACCAGAAAATATATTTAATATGTAAGTTTAATTGTAGAAATATTTTATTAGATGGAAACATCTTACAATGCAGCAAACTCGGGAATGTCCCTTTAATCAGTGGTTATATCAGCTTTCAAATATATTCATTTGATAATCTTCATTATGCCAAGCAATCTTAACATTAAAATCACCATACGTTACCAAGTTCGATAGTAGAACAAGTGACTTAAGGTGATTTTAGTGATAAAATTGCATCATGAAACGGGGCCCTGTGATATAAGAGAAGAAACTTGCTACCTGCTACCATTTTGTTTAGAGTTAAATGATTGTTTTGTTTAACGACACCACTATAGCAGATTGAATAATTTATCAACAGCTACTGGATATCTGTTAATTGTGACACAGGATCTTTTATATACACTTTTTCAGACACTAACGTACCACATCCCTTTGATATACCAGTCATGGGGCAGAGAAAGAATTTTTTTGGATATGACGCTATGGAATTGAAGGCAACCACAGACAACAGGGGCTATGGCGGGCCTCCCCCAGAAAGAAAATGTGTTACATGTAGGTTTAGTGTTACAGTTAAGAAAGTAATTAATTTTGTCAAAAGGTTAACTTAAAAAATAAAATCTGCAAAACCATTTGGGTATGGCACCACACAGGGCATCTGCCAGAGATATTTTTTTAAAGTTAATGAACTTAATCTTTTGTCAAAATTTATTACTCTTATCATTACTGTATGAAATTTGTTAACCCTAACCCTAAACGTAACCCATTTTCTTTCTGGGAGAGGCCCCCCCCCTCCCCACCCCCCAATACCCCCTATTGACTGTAGCTGCATCCAATTCCATAGCGCCATACCCAAACATTTCTTTCTGGCAGAAGCACTGCCATACCCATTTTACCCTGAAACTGTAGGTTCAAAAGCCGTGATATATATGCACTACAGAAGCACTCACAGAGCATTGGTTAGAATGGAAAAGGCAAATATTTTTATAAGTCTACAGAGTGTAAAGGATCACACAACCTCTTGCATAGCAAAACAACACCAGCACTGAAGTAATGGCTGCTTTTTATGTGGTTGCTGGCAGTATACATGTACATGTACACAAGATTTTTGTATATACATGGGGCAAGGGTGTTAATATATAAACTCCCCAAAATGTATGCTTGTTATATTATCAATAAATTTAAATTCAGTTAATTCTTCTGTCTTAAATTTATTCAATTCCAGCTTCTAATTGTATCCAATGCATTTTTCAGTGTGGACGATTGAGGTACAGTTCATGTACATATACATGCATGGTGATGAAAAAAAGCATACATGGGGGCGAGGATGGAGAGGGTTAAAAAACCAAATATATATGGTATATATATACTGAACAAAATAAGAAACTTCCGCTAACTTTGCTTGAACATAACTTGATGAAAACAAACCGGGGGAATAATTGTTATATATGCGTTTAAAGAGTGTTCCATGATGAATCGTTTGGTGCAATAATCATGGCCATAGGTTAACAGAAACTGGGCGAAATTTTGACCAAGTGTGGCAGGGGTTAAAAAAACAAACAAACACTTAATAACGGGTATGACCACCTCTTGAATTGACCACTGCAGTAAATCGCAGATGCATAGAATTGACTAAAGTGTTGATTTCTGCCTGTGGAATATTGTTCCATTCCTGAATGAGCGCTTGACGAAGTTCGTTGATGTTAGCGGGTGGGTTGGGACGACGCCTCAATCGTCTGTCCAGACTATCCCAGACATGCTCGATGGGGTTGAGATCAGGACTTTTAGCGGGCCAGTCATCAATGAAATCAATGTTATTTGTCCTAAGAAAATTTACAGTGTCTCTAGCTGTATGAGAGGTGGCATTATCATGCTGAAAAATCGAGATGTTGGCATTGTTATGGAACAGAGGAATGACATGATGAGCGAGAATGTCATCGCGGTAACGTTGAGCATTTAAATTGCCATCAATGACGACTAGTGGTGAACGATAACCATGGGCAATGGCTGCCCAGACCATGACACAACCCCCACCCCCGAAACGGTCTCATTCAAGAACACAACAGTCACCATAGCGTTCATTTCTCCTACGGTAGACGCGCACCCTGCCATCACCACGTTGTAAAGAAAATCTGGATTCATCCGAAAAAAGAACGGTATTCCAGCGGTCGCCATATCCAATGAGTGTGTACACATGCCCAATTAAGACGATTTAGACAATGACGTTGCGTTGAAACGCATCCGACGTAAGGACGTCGTGCATGTAAACCGTTCTCCCGCAGACGATTACGAACAGTTTGCCCACTGATTCGGTTATTATGAAGCCCAGGTGTGTTAGCAGCAGTAGCAGTGGCAGTTTGGAATCGATTACGCAAATGCGTGTTCATGATATAGCAGTCTTGACCACGCCTTGTAACACGTGGACGTCAACGACGTGGCAAGTCGTTGGTGCTTCCTGTCGTTCGAAATCTTACGCGAAGATTTCGTATCGCTCGACTAGAACTCCCAACATGCCTTGCAACGTCTTCTGTCGACATGCCAGCATCAAGCATGCCAATCGCCCATTTGCGTAAATTATTGGGTATTCTTGGCATACTAAAAATGCTACAATGTAAAAAACGTAAATTTTTTACAAATTTTGAAGCGTTTTCGTTCACTTGACAACAATCTCAGTAAGACAAGTAAAACAAATTGACTGGATACTACACGGGACATGTCGAACTATGCATGCACGTGCAAATTGAATTTCACATTGTCGACGATTAACAGTGCAAAAATAATTGATAAAATTCATGAATCCTGATAATACAGCTCAAGGCTAATACTACCTATATAATTTCATCACACAATGAATTCTTTAACGCAACAAATACTATATGTACAAATCGGAAGTTTCTTTTTTTGTTCAGTATATATATATATATATATATATATATATATATATATACATGTATATATCTGATTTTTAGCACAGGTATTTTATGTACATGTAGGGCCCTTAAATTGAGGTTACCCAGTAGTAGGATACTGGAAATACTATTTATCCCCCAACTTCAGCCTCCATAATTTCGGGAAGAGCTCTTATCTGTCACACTCGTAATATCCAGTATTTTATCCTGCATGTCTTAAGAACCCAAAAGCTAAATGACCAGATGAAATGACTATATTTCTGATCCAGAGTGTGAAAGAGCTCTATTAATATCTGCAGCAGCTAAAGCCCCATGCAGCTAGGCTCAAAGACAAATTGCATCCTTAAGCCATCAATCATAACTTCATTTCTTATAGTGCTGCTTGATTAAACTCAATTATTGAATTTTCACGCAAAACTAACTCAACAGGATTTACCATAAGATGGAAGATATATAAACACATTTTGTTTGTAAATGCACTTGTTTTGTTCACCGGTACTAAATTATTAATTCTGCCATTTGAACATTTTAGAATTTTTTTTTTTTAAACCCATTTTGCTAGACTCCCAATATTCGACAGCATTTCTCAAGATCAAACGACATACAGGCTACCGGTATGTTGTCACTTTTGAGGGCATCCAGATTTTTTATTTAAATATTCTCATTTAAGCATACAAATCACTCTATTTTTATAAATTTCAATGCAGGCATGTTACGTTTTTGTTCTTTACAATGAAAATTCCCAATATTCTTTGAAGAAACTGCAAAAACATTTCACAATGAATCTGTATAACATGGTATCTGTTCAGTACAGTAACCATGAAGAATTTTCCATAACATTTGAAGACACCAAACCAAAATATCAAAATGCAACTCAGTGATCGACCGATATTCCAGATATTCAACCATATTTTGCAATGCAGATGGGATTGGCCAATAGGTGCCTATATTAAGGCCAAGATGACAAGTGTAATAAATTGATATTTATAAACCGCTAACAAAGACAGAATAAACAAAAAGAAAGGAAATCAAGGAGAGAGAGAGAGAGAGAGAGAGAGAGAGAGAGAGAGAGAGAGAGAGAGAGAGAGAGAGAGAGAGAGAGAGAGAGAGAGAGAGAGAGAATATTACCATTATTTAGAAATGGTAATATGCTTATAAAACGTTTAAGAGTCCAGACCCAATCTCTAATGACCTCACACATATACAATTTGTATGGCATTGTCCTGATATTAGTTTCTCAGACTCTCGAATCTAGACTCTAAACTGGCTATCCAGAGACTTGGCCCATTACAGACATGCCTGAAACTTTAGTGGTATATGGGCATGTTAAAGATACTCTCTCTCTCTCTAAATTTTTTATTTAAGCACCAGGCCTGGTGGAGCCTCACAGTTTCTTGCTTTTTAGCTTCTGTACATCCAGTGTGTCCTTGTTTGTCTACAGAAGCTCAAAACACAGCAATAATTATTATGATACTGTGTTTTTGTAGTTACAAACATGTGGAAGATTATCCAGCACAAAAGCAAGATACAATGACCATTTTTCCAAACCCTGTCAGCTCTTAGGACACTAATAGAAAATAATAACTGGTACCGAGTTTGTTATTCTATTTATTACCCCAGGTTTTTTTTTTAAAGCCTTTATTTTCAATATAACCTACATGTATATCGGCAACACATCCATGTATATAGAAACGATGTTAACTACTTTACTGTTCTGGGTATTGCTTTAACTTCGTATTTTATTCACGGTTCACAGATAATTTTCAAAACCCAAATTTCTATATATTCTGTAAACAAAATCTATAATGAATTGCATTAAACTACCATTTTATTACAACTTTAACATTAAAACCAGAAAGACATGCATGTAAACGCAAATGCTTTAAACTACATGACGTCATTGTGTGTGCTTTGCCAAATTGTGATGACATCATATTTAGTACCGACATGGTGATTGGTTTATTGGTGTCAAATCGTCCAATAGTAGTGTATGTTAAACCAATGCATGATCATTTCTCAGTGAGGAATTATGATTTTTATTTTCCCTGTTATGAGTGCCTGCTGGGTAATAAATGAAATTCTGCCACCTTCTGTAAATTTAATGTACCTGTACATACATGTACATTTTAGAAATATATCCTATTGAACTGAATATGAATATTCAGAACATTTCAGCCTTTGTTTTGTGAAATGTCAAAATAAATTTGCAGGTGATTATGCATTTGAAAATAAATTTCACATGACCCAATTAACAAAAATTACAATTTCAAGCAAGAAAGTAAGTTTTGGGTATAAATACCACACCATCCTGTAAGGGGCATCAAATACATTTAAGAAACTCTCAAGGACATCTGAATCTAGGCTAACATAGTAACCTACATTTTGCAATGGATGACAGTGTCTATAACATGGTAACCGATATTCTTCAAGACAAATGACCTTTTGCAACGGATCGAAGTGTCACTCAGTAACCTATGTCTGGAATACCGCTGTGTAAAATTAAACAAAAACCGGCCTCGATAATGAGAACACAGCCAAAGACAAATACCAAATGAAAAATGAAATACTGTCCATCTCGAGTCCCAGAGACATTACCGTTGCTAAGAGTCGGTTATTTGAAAGGTCATTTCTCATGCCGCCCATTACCAGTGGCAGCTAACAAATATTCCTGTCTCCAAATATGACTTCTGCTGGGGAAAAAGGATAGGTTTTCCTTCCACAGACCGCGTCTTGGCAAGCTCGCAGTCCGTGATTACATGTTGTGTAAAGAGGCGATAGATCTGCACATAAATTCTTAATTCACAGGACCTGGTGAGTGTGACTTAGATCATGGTCCGCTGAAAGTAAGAGTCCCCCGATAAAAATTAAATTTACAGAAGGTGGCATAATTTCATAAGTGTCCTAAGAGCTGAGAGGGGTTTGGAGAAACGATTATTGCATCTTGCTCTTGTGCCGGACGATCTTCTAAATAAATCACGCTGTCAAAATGCAAGTGTTTTCCCATTACCAGCTCACAGAGAGCGTATTGATCGGGTGAGGTTTTTACACAAGACTATTTAATAGTCTCGGCAGGCCGTATCAAATTGTGTTACTCTTTCGAGCGGAAGATGCATCCCAACACAGTTTGGCTAAAAATAAATAATTATCTTCTCTTGTTTACAGGCACTTACCACTTTAATAGAAACCTGGACGTGTTGTGGATCGATGGACTGGAACTGTGATCAGGATGCACAGATGTCTGGCCCTACATGTCAAATGCGTTTTCAGTTACAAAAGTGTCCTACTGTGACTGAAAGCCCTCATGCAAGTCTTTAAGCATATCCCTATGTCATATGCAGTGTAAGTGCATAAAATCAGGATGTACAATTTTAGTTTAAATTTTTTATCTTTTAATTTTATTTAGGAGGCCCAGATATTTTTGTGAGAAAAAAGGATGATGTATCAGCATCAGAATAATATAGCTTATAATGGACTAGGACACCCACACACACAAACACCCACACACAAGCACATACACACACACACCCGTACACACACACACCCGCACACGCACACACACACACACCCCCACAGACACAGACACGCACGCAAGCACTCACTCACACACGCACACACACTAATATAGCTTATAATGGACTAGGACACACACTAATATAGCTTATAATGGACTAGGACACACACACACACATACACACACTAATATAGCTTATAATGGACTAGGACACACACACACACACACACACACACACACTAATATAGCTTATAATGGACTAGGACACACACACACATGCACACATACAATATAGCTTATAATAGACTAGGACATACCCCCCCCCCCCCCCCACACACACACCCACACACACACCTACACACACACACATACATACTGAGCATACATACATGCACATGCACACAAAAGTTACTAAATTTCACTCTGGTGTTAGACTCATTCTGTAATGTGTACTACACATGTATAGTACCTACTTATCTTAAATATGTTGGCTTAACCATTATGACACCACGTACCTGCATTTTTAAAACAATCCCTTAGGCAGCTACTTATTACTAAATTCATTGTCTGTATTTTTCAATAATAATATTTATATTAAGTATACATTTGTGCAATCTGTTTGACTTATAAAGTATTCAATAAATAACCTTTCAATGCCTGAAATAACCAATGAACACTGTTACACTCTCTGAAGCAGTGAGACTAAGCACACTGCAAAGTAATGCTGATGGGGAAATTCAAATGGCAGATGTGCAACATAGATGGCCACAAAGGGAAAATACAATTAGAGACAATGACTAGGATAAGGAGGTGACTGCAAAGAATAAGGACTGGGATGTGGAGGTGATAGCAAAAGAAGATTAAAAAATAGGAGGAGCTTTCAGATTTGAAAGAAGTGTTAAAAGTTTGTTTTGTTTAACGACATCACTGGAGCACATTGATTTATTTATCATCGGCTACTGTATGTTAAACCTTTGGTAATATGACATTATAGTCTTAGAGAGGAAACCCGCTATATTTTTCCCACTAGTAGTAAGGGGTCTTTTGTATGCACCATCCCACAGCCTTTGATATACAAGTCATGCAACACTGGCTGGAACGAGAAATAGCCCAATAGGCCCACTGACAGGGATCGATCCCAGACCGACCACACATCGGATGAATGCTTTACCACTGGGTAGTGGGATCCCCCCCCCCCAAAAAAAAAACCCCATATATATAAAAAAATATATATAAAATTTAAAACAAATAAAAATGTTTTAAAAATCACAATATGAATTAAAGCAACTAAGACCTTGCTTACAATTTTAAATGTTTAGATTTTGTTCAAAGATATCTGACTAGCAGTTTTGGAGGAAACATTTATGTTCGAATCTAATTTACTGAAAGGAATCTGGGATTTAGACATAATTAATTACCTGCCAAGTTTCCTGTTGGTGATTAAGTGAATCACATGGATATTTTGCGACAGTCAATGCCGACACAGAAATGCATGCTAAGGTGTGACCTACACATGTATAATTTTCTCCTCTACTTCATTCACGCATTCAACCATTCATCTACTAACTGATGTATTCATCCATCAAATGATCCACTGATCCATCCATTTATTCAGAATACTGACCAAAACAAAGATCTATACCAAGTTTATTAAGCCTAAAAAGTACAATAAACCTGATTCATTATTTGTATTAAAAGTTAAAAATCTGAAATGTTGATAATATATAGGTCTATTCTGGTTAAAGAAGATCAACATAACAGCAATAATTTATTAGTGTAATGTCATAAAGAATTTTAGTTACTTACATAATTGTTTAATAGTTTGCTGGACAGATGGATGGTTTAAAGTTTGTTTTCTTTAACAACACCACTAGAGCACGCTGATTTATTAATCATCAGCTATTGGATGTCAAACATTTGGTAATTTGACATATTATAGTCTTAGAGATAAAATGCGCAACATTTTTTCCATTAGTAGCAAGGGATCTTTTATATGCACCATCCCACAGATGGGATGGCACATACCATGACCTCTGATATACCAGTCGTGATGCAAATTGTCCAATGGGCCCACCGATGGAAATCGAGCGAGCACTTTACCACTGGGCTACGTCACGCCCTGAATGGATGGATGGATGGATGGATGAATGGATGTTTGGATGTATGGATGGGTTGATGGATGGATATTTGGATGGATTTGGATAGATTGATGGATGAATGGATGGATGGATGGATGGATGGATGGATGGATGGATGGATGGAATGGACAGATGGACAGATGGACAGATGGACTGATAGTCAGGTGGTTGGATGGATGTATGTATGGCTAGATGGGACAGACATAAAAATACATTATCTAAAAATTATAACAAATTCCAAATTTGCTTCCACACTTCCAACAGCGTTATTAAGATTGTGACAATCAATTCCTACAGATTGTGTGTTTTAGAGCTGAAGATTTCTCTCTTTAAGATGTCAGTAATAAATCAATGTTTGTCAGTGATTTCCACTGACCAACCAGTGCAGACTAAATCCTCTTTTAGAGTAAAACTGGCCAAATAGAAAACTCAGTTTTACAAGCCACTTATTCACTGGATACACAAACATGTTTTAATTAAAACATACATGTAATGTTTATTCCTAGATTAAACAGTGCATTCAGGTCATAAACAACATTAAAACTGATGAAAAGAAAAATAACTGAAATAACCACATGTTTATGGAAAACGATTTGAGAAATAAAGAATACTGTATGAGTGGCTGTTACATGTAGATACCATTTATCATACAATCACTGAATCAGCAGTGTTCGAGATTAAAAATTTTGGGCAGTATCCCATTTGGATACTAACATTTCAAAATCTGGTATCCCACCTGAGAATTTAGTATCCCACTTAAATGAAATTCACAAATAACATCGTAACAAACTTGGACGACACTCTTCTCGTTCCCAGTCTATTATTACACCGTAATCGAAATACTGAAATTCGCAATCAAACGGAACTGGCAAAAAGATTTGTTGCATCTATTTTTGAGTAATACTGACATAAATTAATATTTAGCAGCAATCTATAAGTGTTTCTGACATTACTGATGAAAAACCTACCTGTATCAATTTTCTGCAGATGTGGAATCAATATCTCAAATAAAATTTGAAGGGAGGAAACATCCATCAAAAACAATAGCGACTTAACGGTTCCTAGTCTATTGCTATGCCGATATTGCTCCACTATAGCATTAGACAGGGTACGAGTTAAGGAGATATTGTTATCATGGAATAGCATTAGACTGTTACTTAATAACTTCACCAGTAAATGACGACATTCATTGTTTCAGCTAAAAATAAAAATGCAGGATTAAAAAAAACTAAAACATATGGTATCCCTGTGGGATACTGAGTTATTGAAGTCTGGTATCCAAAATAAAATTCTGGTATCCCCGGGATATGTTGTTTCAACCTTCACACAAGTTGTTCGTACGAGGATTAGTGTTCATGGTGGAATCATGAACGTTCCACAGGACAGGAGCGAACATTGGTGGAACACAGCACAACCTGAGGTCAGCACCGGGCCTGTCTGCTGGCTGCTGAATCTGTCGGAAAGAACCACTGATGTATGTACGATCAAAGTACATTAGTAAGTCCTCAACTTCAGGTGGATCTTGTGGCATGACAGCTTTAAGGTGTTCCATACCCTCCTCAACTTCACCTAATGGCAAAAAGGCGAGAGCATCCATCATGCCACAGAATAGGCAAAAGTCAGCATTGGCCATGTAGTGTGGACCCAAGCCTAAGTCCTGAATCTTATGCCAGGTGCACTGAGTAAGATGACAGAAACAACCCTTACTGTTAATGTCACGGCCGAAGACAGCAAGGACAGCTCGCAATACACCATCCTCAAAGTCTGTCACTATGGTTTGCACATTGAGGTTGAAGTCCGAGTCTGCACACTTATCCATTACAGCCTGAAACAGTTCTTCATAAGTGGCTCGGGTCTTGTTGAAAAGAAGAGCATATAGACAGCAGTAATAGCTGTATCACCGAAGGGAACCCGGATTACGTACAGTTGTTTGAAGACTTTTGGAGCCACGGAGAAATTACCATCCATGTAGAGGGTGTTGGCAGCAGAAAGATGTCTTAGGCCTTCCCTGGTAGCAAAACGCGAGAAGGCGGTTATTTACATTTGGGCCATTATTGTAGATTAGAAAACAGTGATACGGTGCAGCAAATACATATAACCAATCTTCACACCTTCTTTTTTAGTACCCATTCAGGCCCATTCAATTAAGAAAGTATGACTCTGGAATGCATCTAATTGCCTCTGGGCAGGCTACACTTGACATATGTAGATTCACTTACTATGACAATACACCACACGAAGTAGGAATTACTAGTAAATGAAAAGGAATGGTTAATTTAATACATTTCAGTTGCATGTTTTCTGAAGTTGATTTATAGTCAACTGTGAAGCACGCATCCATTAATTATCAGTATTGATGGTAAAACAAGAAAACACAATAACTATTGCAAAGATTCTACATGTGGCAACCTGTAATCAGCGGCCACATGTCTTAAGTGGACAATTTTATCTACTCCCTTGTGTGATCATTTAAGACAGGTTTGACTAGTTTTCAATTTCTTACATATCTTCAAAAACCAGGTTTCAAATAAATTTAAACATCTTTTCTAACCAAAACATATTTATAACACTTGTGCTTGTTGTGAACTTATGCATCATACAGAAGTCATTTTCAGATTAACTTTTACATCACAGAGTAATTGATTTCGATGTGATTTTGTTTCTTCATTGGATGGTATGGCAATGGCAACCATGTCATCACCTAGGAGCAGCCAGTTGTATGTCTTTAAATTGTTATCACACATATGTGTGTTAACAGTATGTGTTGTCAAAAATAATGAATGATGTTCTAACTAATAGATATGTAAGAACAATTTTTACAGCACGTACAATGTACACTGTACATGTACCTGTACAATGTATTCAACTTTTTTAAAGGGGCTGCCTTATGGTGCCATAATGACCAAATATTATTTATTAGTTTTAGTTTTCAAATGTAAAGAATATACCTTTAACAACATGTCCATACAAATTACAATCAAACAATTTCCTCTACTAGCAGAAAATAATAATTTTGTTGAATACTCTATAGATGAGGACCAACAAGTTGTACAGTGTCTTCAGTGTTCTCGCTGCTCCATTTAAGCGGGATGGAACCCCGATATTGCATTTTGCTGCCCCGATATTGCATTTTGCCGCCCTCCTTTATTTTTCTGTGCCCCTCTTTATTTTCCCACACCCTACTATATTTTACAGCACCTATCTCTGCTATTTCCAAATGCACACTTTTCCCACATAAAAATAATCATCAGTCTGCACACTGAACATCAAAGGAAACAAGCCGTGTTGTTTGTACGAAAAAGCAACTGACGAAAAACTTCAGTAGCTTACGACAGTTACAATAACGTAATTGAACAGTATTTTTAACAGCCTCTACTTTGTCCCATACCTGTATTCATTTGTATGTTTGATACACGCAATAAAAGTTATATTTTATTTGAGCAATGAAAACATTTATTTGTTATCAATTCGGTAATCTCCAACTGAAAAAGCACCTATTTGGTGCCAAATATGTCATGTGATCCGACTAGACATTGTCTTTTATGTCCACTAACTATTGTCTGATATTTTGTCCTCAATTGCAGATTTAATTGGTTGTAACTAATGAATTTTACTTTCTGTCATTTCTGTCATTCAGCAATTCATTCGAAAATATTATAAACTTTTAATTTTGGGGGGATATCACTGCTTATAAAAACAATGGTATGTCTTTCCACAAAGTCGACCAACCAACACACAATGACATATGGTAACCAAGCTTTTTCTTTCTTACTTTTTTATTTTATTTTATTTTTTTTTGCTTTTCGTTGGGGGGTTTTTTGTTTGTTTTTTTGAAGGGTGTGGTGCCACATGGCTGCCCTTCTTTAATTTTCACCCAGCGAGAACACTGGTCTTAGATGTCGCATACATATTTTCCAGCCAAACTTGTTACATGTATATAATGAATCTGGATGACCTTGATTTGTCTGTTAATACTTTAAACAAATGTTTTATCCAGGAGTCTTGATGATGGCACTGTTTATGCTGAGAGGCAGCATGTAAAAAAAATGTAAATATTATTGAACCAATTATTCAAATATTATGTGTAGGGTAGATGATAGATGATTTGTAGTGAGTTATAGTTATGAGATTAAATTAAAAGGGTAGTCTCAAAGATATATCATGAACCAAAATATGTATTAATTTTTTATGAAATGTAAAAAGTAAACCTTGAATTACATGCCATAGAAAAATTAGAACCAAATAATTTCATTTATTATTGTGTAACAGTAACTATTTATACTTTTGTATTTAATTTATTGTAAACTCTAATTAGGCAGGGCTCACACTGGAACAAATTTTGGTTTAGCCAATTTTCAGAGTATTTCCTTGAAAATCATTAAAATGTGGTCAATTTAAGGAATATTTTATTAGCCAAAGTCAATTTTTTTTAGCCATTTTGTGTAAAAATTAGCAATTGGCTAATATTATGGCAATGTACCGGGTGAGCCCTGATAAGGGTAACCGATACATGTAGGTTTATGTGTGATGTCATAGTTTCAATTTGAATCACATCTCAACATTTACAAATGATTGGCTAGCTGAACTATATTTCGGTGGATCCACGATGAAGATTTATTTTTATTCAAGGATTCCTGGAAAAACCACCATTTACAGAACATTAATATTTTGATTATCACGAGTTAAGTATGCAAAGATTACAGTGTATATAGTATCTATTATTTTGTAGTTATTTATATAATTACAGATATAAATATTTTTTTAAATAGTAAAAATATGACACTTGCAACATTGAGAATGCAGCTTTAATATAAAAATAGAGCTATTAGCAGCAAGGGATCTTTTACATGCACCATTACTTCTTTTAGTGTAAACTTTATACCCAGCAAAGACAACATCTATTAGACTCTTTAAGTACATTTGCACCAATAAGCCTCCAGTTAGTACTAAATGGTAGACACAAACAAGCAAATATTTCATTATGTTCAAAAATACATTAAAGAAACAGAAAGATTCAATGAATAAAATATGGTTTAATAAATGATTAAATAAATAAATTATGACTCGATAAAAAAATATATCAAAATGTGCAGAATTTATCAACTATACCATGTCAAAGCCACGCCGTCTGATTAGAAAAATAAACTACTTTAAATAGTTTCCTGATTTGTTTTTTATTTTATTAAAAAAAAAATTTTAGCACTTTATTCTCACTAAAAATCTATTTTGCTTGATATTCTATGTATTAACTTTGTTCTGAATATTTATTGTAGTCTTTCTTCCGGTTTCACTTTATCTGCACTGTTAATTTGTCTTGCTTGATGTTTTGTGTATTTACTTTGTTTCAAAATATTTGTAGTTATAGTAGTCGCCTATAATGTTATAATATTTGTAATTAGGAGAGGGCCTCGTAAGTTGAATAACTTGTGCCCAATCCTTTTGTATATTATACGCAATAAAATATGTTTCAAACATAAAAATATACCAATGTAGTGCATCTTTAATTAGATAATTTTAACAAGATTTTTGATGAATTAAGTGTCTCATCTACTATTAAGGTACCATAATGATAAACTGATTCCAAAATTTAAAGGTAAAGTTTGTTTTGTTTAATGACAAGAGAAACACAAACATTAATTAATTTTAATTTAAGTTAAAGTTTGTTTTCTTCAGCAACACCACTAGAGCACATTGATTTATATATCATATTTATATATCATCAACTATTGCATGTCAAATATTTTGTAATTTTGACATATAGTCTTAAGATAGGAAACTCACTATATTTTTCCACTAGTAGCAAGGGATCTTTTATATGCACCATCCAACAGACAGGATGACACATACCTTGGCTTTTGATATGTCAGTCATGGCGCATTAGCTGGAACGAAAAATAGCCCAATAAGCTGACAGATATCGATCCTAGACTGATGCATCAGGCAAGTGCTTGGGCTATGTTCTGCCCCCTTAAACTGATTTGGTGAATAAAGAAATATTTTGTGATTGTAACATTCAGCATTAAATCTAATTATTAAAAAAAACTCCACAAAAACAAAACAACACAACAAGATTAAATAATATATATATTTTTTTTTTAATCAATTTAATTTTTAAAATAAGAAGAATATTCATAGATATAACAGATACTGAATTCCATTGATCTAGGACTTGTATAGTTTATGAAAAATGGAGATAAAGGTTAAAATTAAAGTTAAAGTTTGTTTAGTTTAACGACACCACTAGATAACATTGATTAATTAATCGTCATCTATTGGATGTAACGCTTTGTGGTAATTCTGACACATAGTTATCAGAGGAAACCTGCTACATTTTTCCTAATGCAGCAAGGGGTCTTTTATATGTACTTTCCCACAAATAGGAAAGCACATACCACAGACTTTGACCACAGCCAGTTGTGGTTCACTGGTTGGAACAAGAAAAAACCCAATCAGTGGAATAATCCACGGAGGTGGTTTGATCCTGCAATGCAAGCACCTCATCCGAGCACTCAACCGACTGAGCTAAATCTCGCCACTTGACCTAAAGGTGAGAAATGGACTCTAGAGCTACATATACACATGTGCAAATGCAAAAGTTGTCCCCCACCCTCTTCTAAAATGTATGCACAAGCACCTGGACATACCATATTTAGTTAAAATAACCATATATCAGCTTCTAGCGTCGTTTCCATGACCTGTTTTATGTAAATGACATCCCAGCTGGTGTAATGATGTCATTTTCTGAGGTTTACTGAAGGATAACATTAAGTTTTTCTACGACGTCATCCAATCAGAATTGAGGAGATCATATAAACATAGAAAGTTTTTAATTATAACTATTTGATGTCTTATAGTTATATATGGTTATTTTAATACTTGAATGAGAGAAAGTAAGAGACAAAACATTTTGCCATCACAAAGGTTACTCTTATCAAAAACCGGCAAGGGATCTTTTATAATGCATGTACATATACAGTATATATACCACAGCCTTTGCATACCAGTCAAAAGGTACTGGTTGGAGTGAGAATTCTCAAGTCCATTGAGAACAATTGATCCCGTGACCCATGGCTAAGTGGAACTACGCATGTCAGTAAAAGTGGACGTGTTTCATCTTTGGCGTGGACTTTCTGCAATCAATACTGTTATCATGGTCACTCATTTACCATGATTAGCTTTTCATCAAAAGCAATAAATCAGGACCGACAAGAGTAATGCACACATTACTGTAAGTGAAAAATGCTCTTTATGTACTTCATTGCCCATTTGCTTAACCTTGGAAGTCAACTGGTGTCATTACGAGAACCGCAGAAATGGCTTTAGAGGTATTTAGTGAGCTTGCAAAGACAGCATGCAGGTAGTTACCAACATCTCAGTAAAAGTTTACTTTGTTTAACGACACCACTAGTCCACATTGATTTATTAATCATCAGCTATTTGATGTCAAAACATTTGGTAATTTTGACATATAGTCTAACAGAGGAAACCTGGTACATTTTTTCCATTAGTAGCATGCGATCTTTTATATGCAGCATCCCATAGACAGGATAGCACATACCACAACCTTTTATATTACAGTCATGGTGTACTGGCTGGAACGAGAAATAGCCCAGTGGGCCCACCAACGGGGATCGATCCTAAACTGACCGCGCATCAAGCAAGCGTTTTACCACTAGGCTACATCTCAGTACTGGTAATACATATATTATATGCTCTTCAGTGCTCAAAACTGGCATAGAGCGAAAGGCAATTACTCAAAATACACTGTGATATTCAGTTGTACAAGCAGCTTTTGCTTTTTATCTTAAATCATTGTACAAATATTCAATTTAAGAAATTATTGCCAACTATGTCAACATTCGGATAACAAGTATTAAATTAGCTATCACAAGAAAAACACAAAACCTCCCACATTTTTAGCTTATCAGTAAATTTACATAAAATAAGAGACAGGTTTATAAAGCACATAAAACTGTTTTTCAATTTCTAGCATATGCTTCCAGATTAAAATGTCAGGGGCATAATTCAACAAGAGTACCGGTGAAGTACAAAATATGCCTGTCAGAAGTTTGATAGAAAACTTTAGATATTAATGAATATGTTACGGGTATGATTCAATTCTAATTATGTATATGCATTTGTATGCAAGATGTGATCTGGACAAGGATTTACTGTTATGTGCAATAGACTGTGAAAAGTAGGTCACAGTGACCTAGTAATAGTATGTGACACACTGCCATCCCAAGTTGTTCCTACATGTGAGGTTTGCCGGTCCTGTATGCATCTGTATGTAAGATATGGTCCTGACAAAAAAACTTTAACAGACGGATGGACAATGTCATACCATATTACAACCCATCATAGACAGGCATATAAAAACCTCTCTTAGGCTTTCTCAGGCAACATTGCATCGTCCTTGCAAGTCTTTTTACATTGCACTGTGAGATCATACAATTGCCTAGTTTAGTGAACTGGTCCTCAGAAGTTGACTGCTTCCCATTCCACAAAATGACTTTTGGGCAGGTACACACTGGGGTGGAGGGGAGGAAAGGTAGAAATGGAAAAACAGGAAAGATAGAAATTGGAGAGAAAAAAAAGGAAAGGTAGAGACTGGAAAGAGAAGTAAAGGAAAGTTTGTGAATGACTCTTCAGCACATTTTAAACTACGGCTATTTGGTGTTTCAGGGCCATTGTTTTAAGTCTCAAGACCATACACAGCTAAAAGTAACTAATGAAGATGGCCAGATATACAAAATCAAGGGACAAAAAAAAAAGGAGACATAAATACATGCATTAGTGCTTTAAAATAAACTAGAAGTCACAAAGCTAATATTAATGACTTATCAATCTGAAGTTTAAAACTGATCATTTGGGGTATGCTTGTTGTCAGAATATCTCATTGCCCAATCACTTCATTGGCCTTAAAATCAAAGTAATGGTTTAAGTGCCTATGTACATAAAGTGATAAGACACACAGTAGTGATTTTTATTTTAAAAACAGGTTCCAGACATACACACTATGCCACACTGTGCTCATGATGAAAAAGAAAAGAAAAAACAGGCTGAAAATTTAGCATGATTCCAAGCTTCTGCAAATCTCAGATTTTGGCTTAAAAGTGTGAGATTTTGACATAGAATCTTAAAAATATACATTACACCATTTTTACAATTTCAGTGGATCCCCAAATAATTAAAATCCTAAATTCAATGCCTGAAAACTTTCAGTCATATTATTAGTAAAATGGTGCTGAGAAGATGTCAAAACTGTTGTTGTTCACCGTGATCTCAAACATCCCATCCTCCAGGGCTTTAGATCTCACTAAGTTGGGCATAGCGGCCTTTTTGTCTCTTACAATCACATCAAGGTCTTTTTAGTGCAGTAATGTTAATAATAACTGATAAAGAGTTGTACATATTAAGAAATGCATTTCAAGGTTTTTTTAAATCTAATTGCAGCTTGATTTTGAGGTGAAATGTTTTGAGGTCAACATGTTTGTGTTTAATTTGGGATTGCCTATTTTGGGCACATCATTTATTGTCTCAGCTTTGGTGCAATCTAAAGCCCTGCCCTTTGCCAAAACTCCTACACACTTTTGTTATATTCCCACACAACCAGTGCTGATCACATATATACAATACCTATATCTCACTTTTTAAATTTTTTATTTTGTAGGCTAAAGATGAGACAAAAAGGAGAATAACACTTGGCAGCAGATTTGCTTCTCTCTCGTGCTTACCATTAAGAATGGGATGTTGTTAAATACTTCTGTTAATTTTCATTCTAAAACAGTTTTTTGTTAACACATACAAACATATTCACATATAACCATGTCTGCAAAAATTAGTACAGAGGAGGGAATATGGCAAAATATTATTTGGCATTTTTTGATAACCAGTAGTCAAAACATTAAGATGTCCACATAATTATTATTTTGACTCAAGGGTGTATGTGATGACTGTAATCTTGAACATATAATAATTATATTAACTATTTCTAAAAGTCCCCAAATAATGATGCTTATAATAGTATTTTGGGTAATTAAAAATATAGTCAAACTATTATTTCATCAAAAATATTATAAATCGATGACAATGAAAAGAAACACGCTTTGCTTTTATTGTTATATTTTTAATGCTTAGTATATACTGATAACAATTCTAACTAGCATTTGTGTCACAGTGAAATGCAACATGGTGTCATTTTAAATGTGATCTGTAAATGATGTCATGCCTCATCTGTATTAATTTTCTCAGACGTGGTCACATACATTTAACTAACCAACAAAATTTAAAAATCATAAATCAATGAAACCTTTCCAAATCAAAATTATGGACATACATGTAAATTTGATTCAAATAAATGTTGCAATTAAAATACTCCATGAATTTCCTGCTTCAGCAATATCACATTTAATTACATTTGATTTAGAGCCAATGTTTTCCCCAACAGTTTCAGTTATTAAAAATATCTCACAGTGTAATATTTGTCAAAATTCATATGAATGTGAAACAAAATAAACTTTTAAAAAGACATTTAAAATTATACATGACCCTTTAACTTTTAAGATCCCTTAAAGGCGATGACCCTAATTATTAGGCTATGTAAAATATTTCTGAGTATTAAAATTAAATAAAATAAATTAAAATTAATATTAAGTCACACAATACTTTCAACATCTTGTTTGAATTATTAACTTTGGCAATCCAAAGTGTTTTCAGTACTTCTAATGTTTGTAGTAACTAAAAATTTGTTTCAAAAGAAACAGGAAATGTACATACTAGGTGTCAGTGACTTTAAGTAGTGTTAGAAAGGAAAAGAAAGAAAGAAATGTTTTATTTAACGATGCACTCAACACATTTTATTTACGGTTATATGGCGTCACACATATGGTTAAGGACCACACAGATTTTGAGAGGAAATCCGCTGTCGCCACTACATGGGCTACTCTTTCCGATTAGCAGCAAGGGATCTTTTATTTGCGCTTCCCACAGGCAGGATAGCACAAACCATGGCCTTTGTTGAACCAGTTATGGATCACTGGTCGGTGCAAGTGGTTTACACCTACCCATTGAGCCTTGCGGAGCACTCACTCAGGGTTTGGAGTCGGTATCTGGATTAAAAATCCCATGCCTCGACTGGGATCCGAACCCAGTACCTACCAGCCTGTAAGCTGATGGCCTAACCACGACGCCACCGAGGCCAGTGAAAAAAACAACAACAATAAACAAACAAACAAACAAAAATAAATAATAATATATATATATAATTAAATATTTAAAATCTAGGTCACATTCAAATACATATTAAGTGAAATAGCCTTGCGGAGCACTCACTCAGGGTTTGGAGTCGGTATCTGGATTAAAAATCCCACGCCTCAATTGTTAGAAAGGATTCATTGACTATATTTATCAATATTACAATACCTGTTATCTCCTCGAAGGGGATCATTCTGATCAATTGGTCGCAGCAAGTCTTCAACACCTGAAAACAGAAACATATTCTCATTGAAAAAATACTTTAAAAATATTTACATCTTAGAGCTACACATTTATTCTAATATTTTACACATTATTCGTTGTAGTTAGCAAAAACATAATGTAGCTTTTAAAAAGTAAATTAATATAATAATTTCTCATTGACAAAAAGATGCTGTATAATGCAACAATATTATAAAATTGTCTTCTTTTTTTTTATAAAAAGCTGATAAAAGGGGACCACGACATACCTTTTATGATAAGTAAAAAAATTACTGAAGCTAAAATTAGACACTGAATAGAAAATTAACTAGAAAAGCAGTAAAACAATTCAAAAAGTGTATTTATGTTTTACAAGGATTTGAAACCGTATGATAAATGTTAATAGAAAGTAAGTTGCAAATTTTAGTACCGTATATCTTCGCCTGTAAGTCGATCTCGGCCATAAGTCGAGTGAGTCCCTAATTTCAAGCCCTGAAAACGTATTTTTTTATTGACCCGTTTATAAGTCGACCCATGAAAAACTACTTATAAATATTGAAATATTTCTTATTTTCAGCACATGAGAACAATAATATTTGAACAAAAGAAAATTATTTTACAAACTTCAGTTTTCACGTTTTGTACATCGCAATATGATCAGACTATTCCAATCAAACTATCATTATTACATAGCATCAAAACGAAATATTCCCTTAGTAGAGAGTGAAAGCTGTTTGACTGTTACTGTATAGTACTGTACAGATGGTTTTGTGCACAGACAACAACTTTATTTATAAACACTGACAACAGATCACTACGATAAAACTGAAAGTATCACGTTTTGCCGCCATATTAATACATGTAAGGAGGATAACTCTGGAAAGTACACTAGTTTTTGTACCAAATGATGTGTGTCCCTATTGCTCTAGATAAGTGAACTGCAGAGATCAGTCTATTTTAAGGGAAAGCTTAGTAATATTCATGAAGTTAATCACCGCCAAAACATTGTTTGAACAACCATTAATGCCAGTGACCAGATTTCAAAATTAACTCAGGCAACAGGTAGTTAGTATTGTTTACATTTTTACTATTAGTTATGACTTAATTTAACTAAGTGGACTGTTGTCTTGGCATGTGAGTGAGATCGTACGCCTTTTCGCATAACCAAAACCGTTCTAATGCCCCAAAAAATAGGTTATAAAAAATAAATGTGTCAAATTAACATATTTGAGTATAAATACATGGCATACTTCAACAATAAAACTTGTAAAATAATCCCCAAAACTAATATTTTTTGTGAAATTTTTTTACCCTCTTATAAGTCGACCCCCCCAAGTTATAAAATAATTTTTGGGTGAAAAAAATTCGACTTATAGGTGAAGATATACGGTAAACAAGCACCTAATATGGTGTATAACCAGATGCCACTTAGGTGATTTTTTATATATTAAGCAAAGCTGACTACAAAATAATTCCAGATTATGTTTCATTTGTAAAAAAACATCTTATCATTTCATTTTATTTCAACTTATTTTCGTACTTAAATCCAATTAAGGTTCAAGCATGCTGTCCTGAGCACACACCTCAACTATCTAGGCTGTCTGTCCAGGACAGTGGGTTAGTTCTTTGTGGTTACTGAGAAGAAAAAAGCAGGTGTAGTGATCTTACACCTACCCATTGAGTCATTAAAGCTTGCTCTGGGTGGGAGTTGGTACTGGGCTGCGAACCCAGTACCTACCAGTCTTATGTCAGATAGCTTAACCATCACACCACTGAGCCCGGTCTAATCAATATGAACAAGTGAAAGATAACATTTAGTTAAAGGGAGCTTACTCTGTCTATCTGTGCTGTCGATGAGCACTTCCTGCAGTCGTTCTTGTAGTTTCTCCGCTCGTTTCCTTTCAGCGTGTAACTGCCGCTTCAGATCTTTCACCTGTAATCATACATACAATAAATCAACTGACTGAAGTAGTCGTCCATGTCATCCAACAGTGCACTGGCACACTTAATGTTATGGGAGGTTTAACATACTTCCATTAAAAAAAGAATTATTTAAAACTGGAGAAAATTTACTCTTCATGGTAGAAAAGTGTCATGCAGATTTAAAATGGAAACAACATAAACAAAACAGTTATTACGTATTTCAATCTTACAGTAATTATTCCATTCCCCCCCCCCCCCCCCCAAAAGACACACTCAACATACGGTTTATTTTTCAGTCTGTTTTGTCTTTGCCTTTCTGTATATGTAATACATGACACATGATTAAAGTGTTAATATACTCACAATTGACATTCCTTTCTTCTCTGCAATTTTCTTTTCACCATGACCATCTTTTACTTCCTGCAATAAAAACAAATAAATAAATATAACAATTAACAAATAAATAAATAAATAAGTTCAGATCATTTTAGAATACTGTAAATCATGTAATTAATACGTCATGATATTATTGCGTCCGTACATGAGTGAACAAAAATGCGTATTTTTATTAATGTGTTGGGCAAAAGTCCACATCACATAAAAACCACAGTTGTGTTGTTATTAAATTGTTTGGGCTTCATCTTTCATGTTAAAAGAAGTCAGTAGTTGTTTTCACAGCTACTACATAACCTGAAGCTAATTGCATGGTGGGTCGACCAGGAAGCCCTAATTACTTAAAGTAGTGTAATTAGTATAACTACACCTTATTGTTAAGGGTATGCCTCGCACTTTTGTGTGGTGATTCTTCTAATTATTCCACCAGTAGGAATAAAAGGTAAACGGGTCGCTATTACAGGGCACAATATTTCACGCGAACGCAGACGTATTATTCTAACAAATGTTTTAGACTGATTTTATACACTTGATGCGCAGCACAGGAATAGACGTTAACAAATGCGATATATTGCAACAGTGACAACATGCGACCCGTCTAAATTAAATGCAATGTATAGTGTCGAGCCAAATAGTTTGAAGAAATATGCATGGATTGTTGGTTACGGTTATATAATTTTCTACTGTTTCATTTTTAAAGGAATATATTTAGTAATAAAATTTGTTGATTATAATTTTACAAATGTTCAAAACAGTTTAAATGTATACAGTAATCCAGAAGTGTAAGAAAATTTGAAAAATACTCACATCACAAAACGAGCTTTTTAAAAAGAAAACATTTGGAACATCACTGTATTATATAACTGCTATGATATTCCAGGAAAGTGAAAATAGAATGGCAACATCGAAACGAAAGAAAGATTCTTGAAGTATTCACAAAAAGAGATTTAACAAAAATTGTTTTTGTATTTTGTTTCATCTTTATATTATAAAAGTTTTATTTTATTTAGAAGTATTATAGTAAAATCCTGCACATTTTTTGTATTGGGAATGACACTAAACAAAATGTGTTGTTATTATTGCATCGATGTGTTCGCTGCATTTTTCGCATTAATTACTTGCTCGCATTAATTTCATGATTTACAGTATTCCATTTGATTTAGTTTGAACTGAGATTAGGACTCTTGATTAGTATTTTAAAAACGTGTTTCGTTTTACAATGACCAATCAAGCACTCCTTGAAAGTTACAAATGAATCCATCTATGAACAATATCGAACATTGACAATGTTTTACGAATGAATCTTTGGTATCATTTTGGCATTGTTTACACAACAACGTTTGAGCGAGATCAGAGATCAACAAATGAAAGTAGATATCGATGTATTTTTTGCAATTTATTTAATGTTTTCGGAAGAAAAGAAAAATCCATCGATTTCAGGGCTTATATGGCCCAATTTAAGGTCTTTTGTGAACATATATGTTTTTTTTGGGCTAGATGATCAAAATAGGGACTTTTTAGGGCAACCTTTCAAAATTAGGGCCTTTTCAAGCATGTGCGAACCTTGTGTAATCTAGTTTAATAAATTTTATATGGCACTCCTGCTCATGCAATAACCTCTATATATTACCTGGTGTAAACTAGTTCAATAAATTTCATATGGCACTCCCACTCATGCAATAACCTCTATATATTACCTGGTGTAAACTAGTTTAATAAATTTCATATGGCACTCCTGCTCATGCAATAACCTCTATATATTACCTGGTGTAAACTAGTTTAATAAATTTCATATGGCACTCCTGCTCATGCAATAACCTCTATATATTACCTGATGTAAACTAGTTCAATAAATTTCATATGGCACTCATGCTCATGCAATAACCTCTATATATTACCTGGTGTAAACTAGTGATGACCATCTGCTGGTTCTCCAGCTCAGTCTTCTGAGATTCTCCTTGAACTTCCAGTTTCTGAAACACACATTACAGGTTAATAATACATATGGGTACCCAACTTATAAACTACAAAAACAGTATAATCACATAATGGATTTTAAACAGTTGTTGAATCCTCAACAAACTGACTTTTAAACACTGACTGTATACATAAAATTTTGTTTTAATTCACAATATTTCAAATATGGATATAGTTATATGGTTACCCAAATTATAAAGTATTCCTACTCATAAATAAATGGCAAGTAATTTCAATAAATATTTTACCTTTTGTAATATACCTGTTTGCCCTACTACATCCAGAAATGTTTTTAAAAATTACTATAATAATTGTTTACTCTGTTAAATATATTTTGTCAAATAACTTATGCCATTTGAGCTTTCAGCCCTATTTTTTTCTTCCTCTTTTATTAAACAATAAATATTCAACAGATAATATTTTTTCAAAACAGCACATCCAATAGGTCATAACACAGTTTGCTACACCTGGCATAATTTTGACCTATTACCGATTGTGGAAAAAGCTACAGAACATTTTTGTTCACCTACAAGGGTTATTACTGGGAACTAACATACCATGACATAGTCATCATGTTCCTGTTTAAGTTCCTCAATCTCGGCTTGATGCTGCTGTTTCATTTCACCAACAGAGAGTTCGTGTTCAGAAAGCATCCGTTCTACCACACTTTCATGCTTCGTCTTGGCTTCCTCCAGCTGATCCTGAACAAACAAACATTCAATCATTTATTAAAAGTTAAATGTTTCTTTTCTTTAATGACACCACTAATCTACAGTGATTAATTAACCATCGGCTATTAAATGTCAACCATTTGGTAATTTTGACGTGGTGTTACCAAAAACCTACTACATTTTTCATGTAGAAGCAAGGAATTTTTAGATGCATTTTCCAAGACAGGACATCACAAACCACAGTCGTTGATATATCAGTCATGGGGACACTGGTTGGTATGGGGAAATGTTTTGCATTTAACTACTGTAAGTGGCAGGATGTAGCTCAGTGGTAGAGTAGATGTCTGATATACCATGGGTGTTTGAATTGATTGACCTGTTGAGTTTTATAAACTGATGCTATTTTCACTGGAATTTCTAAACATTATTTGTATGCAAAATTAAAACAGATATTTTACCTCAACTTCCTTTAATCTTCTTTCAAGCCAGGATTTAGCATCTTCCAAAGACTTAACCTTGACCTGCAGCTCCTCACATTGGTGTTTGTGTTTATCAAACTCGGAACTCTGAAACTAATTTTAAAAACAACAACAATTATAATGCAGGTTGTAAAATAAATGAAGAAAACTATTTTAAACAGTGAAAAATTATGCTCAAACACTAGAATGACATAGATGAAGTTAAGAGCAAAAGAAAAACATCCAGACCATATGAGAAAAAGAGAAGGAAGGAAGAGATGATCAAATGACCAAAAATAGGCTAACCAGGGCACAATAGAGGATCCTAGTTAGTGATTTACTATTCGAACCAGTTCATTGTTATAGGGAAAACTGCATAAAAGTCAAGATGTACGGTATACTATGAAATTTTCCTGGACAGACAGTCCTGGCCTGATGCTTATATATTGTTTAGAGTCTAACTCAAGACTCTAATAGAGTTTGAGACTTTATCGTTATGGCAACACCATACAAATTGCATGTGTGTGACATCATTTGAGATTGAGACTGGACTCTAAACAAAGTTTTATAAGCACAGGCCCAGATAGCTATTTAAATATGTGTACCCAGGACAACATTTCTGAATTTTAAATGAATGACAGTACAAAATGAATTACAATGAGGTGCCACAGGGCTAGCTCTGCCACTCACCGAATTCGCCAATTGCAAATTTTAGGCACAGTTGGCGAAATTTATTTCCATTTGGCAAAAACAAAATAGCCATAGGTTTTGCTTTTTTAAAAATAATTTGGTAACATTTTCTGATCGTCCAGAGCTAGCCCTGTGCCATTACCTTCAGGTCATCAATTTTCTTCTGAAGTGAAGTGAGCTGCTTCTGGTGTTTTTCTTCCAACTCAGTCCAGTGTTTGTGATGGTTGTCGCTGTCTTTCTGATACTTTATCGCAAGCTCATCCAGCAAAGATTTTCTTTTTTCAGCCACCTGTAAGTAACAATGAAAATAAAGAACATTTATAAAAAGATTGGCACCAAATAAAGAAACAAATGTGTCTATGTTGAAGCAAAATACATTGTGGAAAAGGACATGATATAAAATTACATCTAATTATCTATAGAAATGTTGTATTTTTTTCAACTAGTTAATATATTTAAGTATACAAACACAAAACAGAATGATGACCTTATCAAAGTTGCAAGCTTCTGCTATCAACAGTTTCACCTGGCTGTTAATATCATTTAGGAATAACAGATGATGTTTCCATTGGCATTTCTAGCCATTATTTGCACACAAAAATAATGGAGGGTGGTGAAATTTCGGTTTTATAATTACCTTTCAACAGCCATTATTTGTCTACTGAAAAACTAAAACAATTATGTTTAATGACCTACATACATATTTTATATATTGGTTTACTGCAAGCAGAAGATGATAAAGATTATCTATTCTATGTTACAAGCTTTGTATCAACTATCTATTTTACTGATTTTCTGCAAGACTTGTATCAACCACCCACCTTACTGATCTCCTGCAAGACTTCCATCAACTACCCACCTTCAGGCCTTGACTGTAACCTCTTTTTTCAGTGGTAGCCCACTGCAGGGCTTGTATCAACTACCCACCTTACTTATCTCCTGCAGGGCTTGTATCAAGTACCCACCTTACTGATCTCTTGTTAGGCTTGTATCAAGTACCCACCTTACTGATCTCCTGCAGGGCTTGTTGTATCAACTATCCACCTTACTGATCTCTTGTTAGGCTTGTATCAAGTACCCACCTTACTGATCTCTTGTTAAGCTTGTATCAACTACGCACCTTACTGATCTACAGGGTGTGTATCAACTACCCACCTTACTGATCTACAGGGTGTGTATCAACTACGCACCTTACTGATCTACAGGGTGTGTATCAACTACCCACCTTACTGATCTACAGGGTGTGTATCAACCACCCACCTTACTGATCTACAGGGTGTGTTTCAACCACCCACCTTACTGATCTACAGGGTGTTATCAACCACCCACCTTACTGATCTACAGGGTGTGTATCAACTATGCACCTTGCTGATCTACAGGGTGTGTATCAACCACCCACCTTACTGATCTACAGGGTGTGTATCAACTACCCACCTTACTGTTATACAGGGTGTGTATCAACCACCCACCTTACTGATCTACAGGGTGTGTATCAACTACACACCTTCCTGATCTACAGGGTGTGTATCAACTACCCACCTTACTGATCTACAGGGTATCAACCACCCACCTTACTGATCTACAGGGTATCAACTATGCACCTTACTGATCTACAGGGTGTGTATCAACTACGCCCTTACTGATCTACAGGGTGTGTATAAACTACGCACCTTACTGATCTGCAGGGCATGTATCAACTACCCACCTTACTGATCTCCTGCAAGGCCTACATCAATTACCCACCTTACTAATCTCCTGTAGGGCCTATATCAACCACCCACCTTATTGATCTCCTGCAGGGCCTGTATCAACAACCCATCTTACTGATCTCCTGCAGGGCCTGTATCAACCACCCACCTTACTGATCTCCTGCAGGGCCTGTATCAACAACCCATCTTACTGATCTCCTGCAGGGCCTGTATCAACCACCCACCTTACTGATCTCCTGCAGGGCCTGTATCAACAACCCATCTTACTGATCTCCTGCAGGTCCTGTATCAACAACCCATCTTACTGATCTCCTGCAGGGCCTGTATCAACCACCCACCTTACTGATCTCCTGCAGGGCCTGTATCTGGGTGTCTCGTTCTTTCTGCGCGGCCTGCAGCTGGTCGAGGGTCTCCTGGCTGGCCTTCTGACTCTCGCGCAGCTGCACCTTGAGGTCATCGTTCTCATGGGACAGGCCGCTGATCGTGTTCTGAAGCTCAGACAGCTTCTTGTCAAACTGCTTCGTCTTCTCCTGTAGCTGCTGGTTTCCAACAATGCTGGATGCATCAATCTGCGGAGGACAAAAGGAAAGGAACGTTGGTTTAATGACACCTCAGCGTGTTGTTTTAATCTAATGTTTGTTACAGACTGTGAGGGAAGATACTATAAAGACCACTCCTTTTAATTAGAAACATTCTCTATCTAAAGTTGAATACTTCTTTTTCAGCATGTCAGTTGAAATTTGGTCTACTTTGTGATAAAAAAAAAAAATTTAAACATAAAAAACTTAAATCAATCAAAAAGTTGAAAAATCAAATCCCTGGAAATATGTTGCCACCATAAAAACTACTCCTATTATCAGGACCCATACTTCAATACTGCCTTGCTACAACAAAGGGCAGTAAGTGATAATCAGATACAAAAAAAGGTTTTAATTGTGGTACTTTAAAATAGAATCAAAATAATAAAGACATATACAGCTTAATAATGTCTTTACCAAATGGATAAGTCACACACAATTATTTCCTCACAATCATTAATTTGCCACTTACTGCAGTTCGTCTTAGCAAAGCAGAATAGCACTACTCTAAAATTGCAGTCTGGAATAAAACTGAAGTCAAACAGAAATAATATGTTAATTTGATCTTTGATGAATTATGAACAATGATTAATGTTTGAAAAGAAACTCATAAATTAAAGCCACCACAGTGACTATATATGCTGTAATGTTTTGCATAAAAAATATAATATTCTCAAATAAAATATTCTCAAACAAGATGAATTACTTAATATCATTGTCTTGATACTTAATGTTTGAGATATGATCCCAGACAAAATGTGTCACTAGACACACTCACTCTGCAATAAACTCATAATCCAGATGTTCAAATTTCAACTCTGAAAGTTTTATAATTTCCTTATACATGTATCATCAATATTATAACCAATGTAAATTCTCAAAAAAAGAAATATTTTAACGATGCACTCAACACATTTTATTTACGGTTATATGGCGTCAGACATATGGTTAAGGACCACACAGATTTTGAGAGAAAACCCGCTGTCGCCACTACATGGGATACTCTTTCCGATTAGCAGCAAGGGATCTTTTATTTGCGCTTCCCACAGGCAGGATAGCACAAACCATGACCTTTGTTGAACCAGTTATGGATCACTGGTTTGTGCAAGTGGTTTACACCTACCCATTGAGCCTTGCGGAGCACTCACTCAGGGTTCGGAGTCGGTATCTGGATTAAAAATCCCATGCCTCAACTGGGATCCGAACCCAGTACCTACCAGCCTGTAGACCGATGGCCTAACCACTACGCCACCGAGGCCGGTGTAAATTCTCAATAACCTGTCAAAGGTAACAGTGCACCTCATATTGTCTTACCTGTTGTTGAAGAGTGGATACCTGCTTCCCTAACTCCTTCACATGTTGATCTGATGTGTTTTGAGCATCTTCATCAACCTGTGAAACAAACAAACATTAATATCATGTAAATTTCAGTCGACGCAAGTAGTGAACAAGAATGACTTTTCAAGAGGGGTGGAAGGATGTGACGTAATCTAACAATGTCATGACACGTGCTAACTTGTAAAGTAATCGTTATGACTTCAGATTAATTACATTACATACTCCAGACTTCCACCACTCCTGAAGAGTATTCCATAAAAAAAGCAAAATAGCAGATGGCAAAATATTGCATGCTTTTTGTCCTAGGAGACATCAGCGAAGCTGATACAGGTGACATGGTTACAATCTAGTATGTAGAAGTCTGTGTCACTGTAATGTGTTTTTTTCACAATTTGTGTCTGGACAAAATGATGGGGAAATCTAACAGAAATTAAAGGCAGAAGAGTAATTTATCGTAGTTGTTAACAATGTGGTTCGGATTTTAGTTAGCAATCGTGATCGCTTGCACCACTGAGCAAAGGAAAGGAAAGGACAGGAAATGTTTTATTCAACGACACACTCAACACATTTTATTTATGGTTATATGATGTCGGACATATGATTAAGGACCACAAAGATACTGAGAGAGGAAAGCCGCTGTCGCCACTTCATGGACTACTCTTTTAGATTAGCGGCAAGGAATCTTTTATATGCACCATCCCACAGACAGGATAACACATACCACAGCCTTTGATATACCAGTTGTGGTGCACTGGCTGGAGCAAAAAATAGCCCACTGATGGGGATCGATTCCATACTGACTGCGCATCCCACTGAACAAAGTACTCAATCGACGGAGGTATGGTTAGTAAGATCAACCAAAAGATTCACCTTTTTCAGTCTCTCCACCTCAGCTTGCAGCTTGCTGATCTGATCCTGGTAATACTTCTGATCTCGGTCCCGAGCTTGCTGCAGTTCTTCTATCTTCTTGCTGCAACAAAATTATTAATAGTAACATTTTCTTAATTTCTTAAAAACAAAAATCACAGAGGTTTTGGTAGCATAATCTAGATTATCTTAATTTCTGTTATGTAATGTGTCATGCACTAATAATCTTTTGAGTATAATTTTTTTTATTTTATTCTTTAACCCTTTCAACTCTGTATATCGAAAAAGAAACTAGAGCTGAAAGGGTTAATATGTTCTTTAAATCATAACATATGTTGGGTTTGTTTGAAGTAATTTGGTTATATACTTCTTGAACGCTGTACTGATAATTTTGAATGTGATAATACATTCATCAGTACAATGAAATGGCTGCAAATAACATTCATGTTACTGATGACGCTGCCAAAACACAAATAAAATTGAAATCAGTGAAATGTTTGTTGTCTTCTTTGTACCAAAATGTATTGTGGTTGATGGCCAACTTGAAAACAAAAATTAAACATAGTGAAAAAATTACATTTGAGATGAATTTAACTTTAAGGGAAGGTTAACAGAAACTGAAGTGTTTAAGAACTTACTGCCATTAAAATGTAAAGAATGTATTATTTTCAGTTTATTCTTTACTGATATATTAGAAATTTATTATACAATATTTAGAGAATAACTAACGAGCTACGAGGAATGACGGATTATCTGTCCCGAGTGAATTAATGTTGTAAACCCGAGCCTCTGGCGAGGGTTTTACAGCATTAATTCACGAGGGACAGATAATCCGTCATTCCTCGTAGTGAGTTGGTTATTCTCTTTATTACCCATTGTCAATCTTTAACGATTTTAAAAGTATATTTACGTTCTCGCTGCTGTAACAACTAACAAGCTCTACCAGCCATAACAATATATTCATACGCGCCGTTACCGGTGCACACCCAACAGTATCCACCAAAGAATAGTTCCAAAAAACCCCAGTCAAAATAATAAAATAAAAACATTTTTAAACATTTGTACATATATTTTGTTTATTAATTTTTTAAATGGTCTTTTTAATTCCGTAAATGTTCGTATCGTAAAACAATATTTGAAGTTCATAGTAATAATTTGACCTATGAATGGAATCATGAATGAACAAAAAGTAGTCCCGGCAGTATGTAATTGCCAATCAAATCTTGTCTTTTTAAAGCCAGCCAATCAGTGACTGTAGAAGCAATCTGCACACTGTGCAGAGATCGAAAAAATATTACCCCGTATATTTGAGCCCATATGGGTAATAAATATGTATAGTAACTGTAACATAACAAAAAAATATTAATTAACTTCATATTTTGATGTACATACTTGCTTTCCTCAAAAAGACTTTCCTTTTCCGATTGTAGAGTCATATAACTGAAACAAAACATCACATTACATAAACAATATATGGAATAAATGGATATCATCTAGGCTAATCAAAACTAGCAATAACTTTAATCTTTCTCTCAAATCATTTTCAATCATGTAACTAAATACACTATATTTTAAACAAATATATAACAATGTTCATAGTTTGTGAACTTGCAATAAATATCAGTACTGATCTATCTACAATAAACCGAGCTTACACACACCACTTTATTACACCGGTGTTAATCAGCCCCATCTAATGGAATATACAAAGTGGCCTCCGTAGGCAGGTGGTTGCTAATCACAACTCAAAAAGTGTTTTAGCAATATACAAAGGTGGCTTGTTTTATTGGTTGTTTTGTTTTTGAATTAAGCACAATATTCATAATTATTCTGATTCAACTATGTATATATATATACAAAGGTGGCTTGTTTTATTGGTTGTTTTGTTTTTGAATTAAGCACAATATTCATAATTATTCTGATTCAACTATGTATACATATATTTTTTATATTTTTCTTTAATATAAAGAAGTTACCTTTCCTGTTTCTTTTTTAATTTTTCAGATACCTGCAAACAAATTAAGTAAAATTTCAATTAAAAAAATCAAATCCATTTGACAATGTCAACTTGGTATATCTGACCATTTATTCAATAGGTAAAGCTAACCACTCATCAAATAAATATATTTATTCTCTTTTTAATAAACATGCTTCACCAAATACCTGCAAACAGTAAAATGTTACCATAAGATGATTTAAAAAACCCCCACCAAAATTGTCATTCAATAAAGGTATGGAAAATGTATCCATGTGTTATAACTAATAGCATAATACTAATTTCAAGAATTTTTTTTTGAATTGTTGATGTTCAAACTAAATGCACTGTCATTGTGAGTAAGAGGTTGAGGAATTTACCTTATAAGTAATATGAAAACAATGCTGCAATTATGTTGGGTTTTTGTTTTTTAAATGTGTGACTGTTTGTAGCTGTAACTGGCAGAGGAAATATTAAAAATATAATCTGAAGCATTTCTGTGTATCTATACCAATGCAATAATATAATAACCTATTTTTATGATTTACAGTTGTTGAATAGTGCACATTAATGATAACCAAAAAAATTAACTTACCTTCTCCAATTCTTCTTGCAAACTGTTTATTTGTTCTTTGGTCTTTTTCTAAATACAAAAAATAATATTTTATTTATAAATGCAAGTTCTTTAATAAAACAGATTAGTGACTGTTATTTTTTTAACTGACTTCTAACACCCACCCACCATCTGCTGCTTGTGATAAGTGCCAACAAGTTAACAAATGGAAATGAATAATTTACAATGTCATTATTAATGCATAATAGTATTAACACTATGTTAAATGTATGAATAAAAATTAAAAACTTTAATTTTACTACAATGAAATAATTATTTTCTTAAATTTAATCCACTCATATTAAATGCTTAAGCATACAGAATACTTATTATCTAGCATATTATACAATTACCGTATCTACTTACAGTAGTTGAAATACATTTTTCATATGTAATATAGAGAAAATTGCAAAAAGATATTGACAGATAATTCAATGTATGAAGTTGATATTTACATCATTCAAACTAAGTTGTTCTTTCAAAATCTTCTTCTCTTCCAGTTCTGTATCTAAGGCAAGTTTCAAGTCTGTTATGACAAAGAGAAAACAATGTTTAGTGGAAAATTAAGAAAATAATTTTTTTATTCTATAAAAAATATTAGTCATAGCACAGTATTTAACACCTGATTAGGTAATGGCACAAAACTGATAAAATTACAATCGGTACTTCATAGTGCATTTGTTCTTTAAGAAAATTAACTTTCATTTCTTTTCTTTTTTTCCACCACTGTTCAATCTAAACATTTTCAATAAATAGATTAATAAATTAATGTAAGTTATATATATATACAGAGAGATGGTAGTATCAGAGTGTGTTTCAGTATCGTCAATACTGAAACATACGAGGGTAATAATATCTTTATCATATAATCTCAAGTTAAAGATAATTAGTTTTTGTAAACTGTATACGCAACTTTAATAATTCCAGCCAGCCATCACTCGATATTTAAATGACAGATGGATATGTGATGTGGTGTCTTTTGGAATGGAAATAACGTCAAACTAAAATTATCATTTTGAATATCCTTACATAAAAATAAACTAGTACGTGACGTTTTTGTTTCAAGAAAGCTGGATAACTTTCAATGTAAAGTTGTTATTAAATGTTTTTGTTTGATGCCTATGAAAAACTTTGTTTTGTTTCACGACACCATTTAGAGCACACTGATTAATTAATCATCGGCTATTGGATGTCAAACATTTAGTAATTCTGACTCGCAGTCATCAGAGGAAACCCGATCTTTTATATGCACTTTTCCGCTGATTGAAAAGCACATACAACAGCCTTTGACCAGTTGTGGTGCACTGACTGGAATGAAAAAACCCCAATCAGTTGAATGGATCTGCCGAGGTGGTTTTGATGCCTATGAATGCATATGTCTATTATGGAGTGTTAACATAGTACATTTTCTTAAATGTCAATAAAAGTAGTGCTGTGACCTGATTAATTTACATTTAATTTGCATCTCATGAGTGAGAGAGAGAGAGAGAGAGAGAGAGAGAGAGAGAGAGAGAGAGAGAGAGAGAGAGAGAGAGAGAGAGAGAGAGAGAGAGAGAGAGAGAGAGAGAGAGAGAGAGAGAGAGAGAGAGAGAGAGAGAGAGAGAGAGAGAGAGAGAGAGAGAGAGAGAGAGAGAGAGAAAGACAGAGACATAGACACACACAAAGAGACAGAGAGAGAGAGAAAGACTTGTGTGATGACTACAGACTTTATCTCTACACATACAAATTATGTTTTATGATTAAATATAAAGAATGACAGACTTTAAAATGAGTTTCTTTAATTTATATGTTAAACAAACCATTAGTTCAAAAGCACAATAAAAAAAAATCCCCACTAACAAATAGAAAAATTAGGTGCAGGCAGAAACAATGATTTCTTACTGCTTATTTCATCCATATAGTCTGTTGCCAATTTTGTGTCTGATGTTTGAACTTCATCTAAAGATAAACAAAACCAGCATTACTACAACTCAGAATAATCTAGAAACTGAATGGCTGATTGAAGACTAACAGTGTTTACTATAATAAACTGTTGAAGGGGAATAACTGCCAAGAAAACACACAGAAGGCATTATGGGAATTTGTAAATTTCATATTAGATACATTTCAAGTTTGTTTGAGATGCCTGATGTACACATTGTGGATTTGTCAATACAAAAAAATTAGTATTTAAATACAGTGAAACCTGTTTAAACTGGATCAAGTTGGGGACCTGATATTTATCCAGTTTAAACAGGATAGGGTGTTTAGAGGGTCAAGTTTTAGAATACACAGTTATTTCCCATGACATCGGCATCAAATTCACAACTGTAAACAAACAGGTCCGAGAATTACCGAATTAATGTGTCTGTCAGACTAACAATAATGTTGTTATTTCCCAATTTTGTTATGTATCTTTTTTATTTATGAACCAACATTAAAACATAAATAAAAACAACAAATTTCAATGTAATTTAGTTTTTATCACAATTAAAGGTATGGTCAACTCAAACAAGAGCCTTATGTCTTGGAAAGATGCATCCCCGTACCACCAACACATACCGACACTTTAGCAAATGAAAAATGCGTAATTTTAGAGAGTTACTAAAAAAACATGGTTATTTCTGCTAACTGGGGGCAGCCATTTTGTTTTGTTTTTGTGACGTCCGCTGGTATAGCTTGGGGCGAAGTGACGTCAGCTCCTGACCATCTCCTGTATGTACAGTGTAAACAAAAGCAGTAATTTTCGACAAGGTGCTTCTCTTTGATCAACCTGACTTGTAAAACAGCATAAATGACGTAATAATATAATAAACTATTTAACTAAATATATTTCAAGTTGCATTAACAGAACAAAATGGGGTTATAGTATTTTTCTCTGTTAGACCTATTGATATTAGACCTATTGATATGCTATTAGACCTATTGATATTAGACCTATTGATATGCTATTAGACCTATTGATATGCTATGTTGGAGCAAAAACGACAACCCACGATACCCAAGTGATAATTTTCTTTTCTTTGGGACTACTTAATTGGTCAGTTCTGTGGTTTTAGATGGAAAAGTCTACTTAATCAATAGTTTTACAGAACTATTTACAGTAATAAACCATGTCCATTACCATTTTAGGGGCGACAGATAATATTCCACAATACCGGTATGTATTTTTGTGTCTAGACAGCATCAATTAATTGGCTCGTCTGGTTACCAATCAAATACACACCTGCCAATCAGTAATCACAGGCAGAAGCAACTAACAGCATAGACCAATTAACTAAGAAAACACTCCATGTATCATTTCAGTACGTAGGTTAATGCATGGACAAAACATTGTTAATTATTTCAACTTGTTGGTATTACGTAACCACCAGCTCGCCAGAGGGTGTACTCATTGAGATGGTACAAAATGGCTGTGCCCGTTATATATAATAACCGTCACATTTAACCATTTTATTAATTAACTATACAATTATACTTGTTGATATTAAGCAATAATGTGCATTATATATCGTTCAATATGCATACCAGGCCAAATGCCTTAATTGTCCCTTCCTTTAAGGTTGCAAAATAACAGATAATTCCACATGTCTACGTTTAGCCTGTGGTGACCGAGACATTTTAGTTCTTTCTTAGCAAAATTCAATGCGTGTATTTCTCGCTTCTACTGCAAAAAAGATAACATTTTATGTTTATATTTAGTGTATAAAATACAAATTAAGTCACGTTACTCTAAATTTAGTGGTTTCTAGCATTTTACTTTCCGTGTGTCCATATTTCATTATCAAAGCACATTGACCAAAAAAAGCAAAGGTGGAAACTCTGTGGGAGTATCCAAGATTTGTCTAAGATGAAAAGAATTTGTACTGCACTAGACAATACAATTGAAAACAATCAAGCATTAATTACTCTGATGTCTGCTTAGCTGGGCTAAGACCGTGGAAATAGGTGAACTGTGACGTAACACTGGATGCTGCACAGGATATATTCCGGTCAGGATTGTTTTCTGGTGGTTGTGTTTTCGTTAAGTTAACTCTTCATTCGTTTACACTATGCCGGTGCGTTCAGGTTAATTAATTAAGGATTTTGCATTTCTGAAACAAAAATCAGTCCAGTTTCCAAAATGAACAGGTTCCAGTTTTATCTAGGTTTTTAATACATAGTTTAAATAAGAGAAAATTCAGGACCATGAGATTTGTCCTGTTTTGACAGGATTTCGGTATGTTCAGGGTCCGGTTTAGACAGGTTTCACTGTAGTTAAAATTAGGCTGTATCAGTAATCACAGATCTTTCAATGCAAAGATTTCTAAAATAAATTGTGTAAATTTAAGAAAGTTTTGCATAGTAGCATTAAAATATAAACAACCAAAGCATTGTTAAGGAAAGAAATGTTGGCGTTAGTACTCAAAATATATTACACTAATATGGGTACTTGGGGGGGAGGGGGTGGGGGTAGTGTTTGTTGTTAACAATTGCAAACAGCAAAACTACAAGATAATCTACCGTCTTGTGAGCAGGAAGGAAGTGGATGATCATTATCATCATCTTGGCCTTCGACCTCTCTCGCATCTCTACAAAGAAACCAGAAAACATTTAGAGAATTAGTTCATATATTTAAGGTTAATCATACCAAAAAAATGCCATCTTTATTTTATTTTAATTTTTTTATATTAGTGGATCATATCCTAAATAAATCAACATGAACTCTCATATTAGATGTGGAACTTTATAAACAAGAATTTCCTACTTTAAATTTAAAACCTAGACAATGATTTAAACATATAATACGGGAATTTTACTGAAATAAAATATCTTGCCATAACAAGAAATTAACAGTTGTAATTAAATAGGATTTTCTTTTTTTTAAATCACTTGTTATTTCGTGACTAAACTCAAAATTTCACAACTTTTCAAGAAAAATGTCATTTGTAAATTCCATGACCATTCAAATCTGTTGTCAGTATAGATTAAATGAAACTAAAGTTTGTTTTGTTTAACAACACCACTAGAGCACATTGATTTATTAATAATCGCTCACTGGAAGTCAAACATTTAGTACTTTCGACATCGTCTTAGGGTGGAAACCCATTACATTTTTCCATCAGTAGCAACGGATCTTCTATATGCATCATCTCAGAGGCAGGATAGCACATACCACGGTCTTTGATATACCAGTCGTGGTGCACTGGCTAAACGTGAAATAGCCCAGTGGGCCCACCGACAGGGATCGATCCTAGACTGACCACACATCAGGCAAGTGCTTTACCATTGGACTACGTCCCATCTCAATTTAAATTAAAGAGACCATTTTCCAAATATTACTTGTATTTACCCTTCATCTTCTCCCCCAGTTGGAGCCTCTCTCTCACCAGGAAACGTAACATCACTTGCGGTCTTGTTGAGTCCCTTCTCGTATTTCTCTTGGGATGCTGGAACACACAAATAAAAACAAGATAATGAAACAAACACAAGCATCACAATATTTTAAGAAAAAAAAAAAAAATGAAAAAGGAATAAAGAAAACTAATCAGGATAATTATTGTTGTCAGAAAAAAATACCATGGAGCAATTTAATGCTGCTGAAACTCAAATATAATGAAACAAAAAGAATCATACGAACACTAAATCTAACACCAACCAGAATAATTGTTGTTGAAAATTCTCTCTATTTTTTTTTAAGAAGTTATTTTATAGGTGAAATAATTTGCAATATTGTAACAATAAAACATCAAACATATCCAAATTTATGCACTATAAATGATTATGGCATCTTAGTGGATTACTAAAATATTAAACAACGATAATAAAAACAATGGTGATATATTAAACCCCTGTGCTAAACATAATTTTTATGGAATAAAAAAGATCTGTAACTAGTCATGGTAAATGTAAGTAACCTGTACCTGCAAGATTTTTTTGTAAAACAGAATTTTGTGCTTGAAGACGCCTAATTTCATCTTCCAATCTAGAGTTATCTTCCCTTGGCTCTGAGACGCCAGCTTTGTTTTCTTGCCTTAAACATTGAAGATCTTTGTCCAGTTGTTCATTATTAGCAACAAGCTGTAATAATAATAATAAGTAATAAAAAATTTAAAATTAATATAATTAATAAAGAGAAATTAGATAACACAATTCTATCAGCTGAGCAAAATCAAAAAGAATACGAGACTGTAATCTCCGTCAAACTGAATAGATCTCAACTAAACCCTACTATGAACAACACCAACAATACTATATTGTATACACACAGTAGTACATTGTAGAATGCTAAAACCTCACCATGGACAACTGACTGTTGTATATTGTAGACTGCTAAAACCTCACCATGGACAACTCTGTTGTATACTGTGGACTGCTAAAACCTCACCATGGACAACTCTGTTGTATATTGTAGACTGCTAAAACCTCACCATGGACAACTCTGTTGTATATTGTGGACTGCTAAAACCTTACCATGGACAACTCTGTTGTATATTGTAGACTGCTAAAACCTCACCATTATAACTCTGTTGTATATTGTAGACTGCTAAAACCTCACCATGGACAACTCTGTTGTATATTGTGGACTGCTAAAACCTCACCATGGACAACTCTGTTGTATATTGTAGATTGCTAAAACCTCACCATTATAACTCTGTTGTATATTGTAGACTTCTAAAACCTGACCATGGACAACTCTGTTGTATATTGTGGACTGATAAAACCTTACCATGGACAACTCTGTTGTATATTGTGGACTGATAAAACCTTACCATGGACAACTCTGTTGTATATTGTGGACTGATAAAACCTTACCATGGACAACTCTGTTGTATATTGTGGACTGATAAAACCTTACCATGGACAACTCTTGTTGTATATTGTTGACTGATAAAACCTTACCATAGACAACTCTGCCATCAGTGTTTCATTTTGGAGTCGGAAGTCCTCCTCCTGGCTCTGAAGTTTTCTTTCCAATGCATTGGTCTCCTGGATAAGAAGCTCGACATCCTAAAGAAACAAAATTCAAAAAATAATAATTTCATAATAGAGTACTGGCCTCTCCAGGACGCGTGAGTGATGGCTCATGCTTATTTTATTTTCAAAGAATTTTTTTTTTTTTACGTGTAGATTTGTGAAATTGTCTTTTCGAAATGTTTTGTCAGAATATATGGATTGCTCTTGTTCCATCTCCAAATAGAGAGGCATACAGTTCTCTGCATCATGCTGATTTACAGTTTAATAGAAATGAACAATGTATGCAAAAAAAGTTAACCAATAAACAATTCTCATATCATGAATTTGTACAATTAAAAATAAACATAATTAATACAGATACATGTATACATGTCTGTGTAAAATGCAACTCTCTTTGCATCACGCTGATTTACAGTTTCATGGATACAAACAATGTATGAAAAATAAGTTAACAAAACACAAAAAAACTAATTTTATATTATTAATTTGTACATTTAAAAATAAACATAATACAAATATATCAGTCCGTGAAAAGCACAACCCTATGTCCAAGAGGTATACATAAGGCAAAACCTGTATTCCGTCTTAGGAATCAACAGATTTTTAATCATGTGAATAACAAAACTACATGTACTTACTTTCGCTTTCTTGCTTTTAGCTATAGCCTGAAAGTAAACCAATGGTGTATTCTGTATTATTGTATGAGTATATTAATTAGTCTAGTAGTTTACATATAAATCGTCGTTAATTTGCTCTTTTTTTTAAACACTATATTTAATATAATCCTCGGGGTTTTTTCTTCTTCTGGTAACCCATTTGCTATGTTTATACAAAATAAATGGTAATTTATAACAGGAATAAAAACTTCAATATAAATTGTATACAAAAAGGTGGTATATGGATATATTAAACTTATACATGTGTATACACATACAAACTTAAACAATCACTAAAATTGTCTTAGAAGTTATTTTAGTGGGAGGAACAGGTGCCTTAGCCAGTTTGCCAAATACAAGTAGTGTCTAACCTTGTTAGCTTTCTGCAGTTCTCTATCAACTGATTCTATCTTTTCTGCAGCAGTCTGCAATTCTGAAAACAAGTACACAACATTTATATAAATATATTATATTAATTTCTAAGTATATGTGTGTGTGTGTGTGTGTGTGTGTGTGTGTGTGTGTGTGTGTGTGTGTGTGCGTGTGTTTGCCAGCTAAATATACAATGTTACGAACAGCAATCAACAAAAACAAGAGATGGTACTGGTAATGATTAAATTTAATAAATCAATCATATTTTTCCCAATGGAAAGAAATACAAAATACATTATCTGTAAATTTAATGCTTTCAAATAGTATTCATGAACACACATGTATATTTCTGTGTTCTTAGTTGTTCTTTTTATTTTGTTGTTTTTCATTAATGATACACTTTGCAGAAAAAATATACAAAATGTACATACAAACCTCTTTCTAATTTTTTAACTTTTCCTTCATATTCATAATTAGCAGTCCTCAGTTCTATTAACTGCAGCTGGAAAGAAATTAAATAAAACTGAGCTTTTCTTTTCTTGTCTAAATCAATATTTGTGTAATAAAAATAAAAATAAATTTATCAATACCGGAGTAAGATTGCATGAATATACATGTGTTTTTGAAGTGTACATTGCATATACTTTTATCATTATTATAATGTATACAGTGTACATGTAAGCCTACACCTGGAGTTACAAGAGTGGTAGAATTTTTCTGGGAAAGAGGTTGAATATAATTTTTAAAAAGGTACCTACAGTATTCTGAAGTACATGTACACTACAGAATGCATTATAAATTTTTTTATAAAAGCAATCTTCCAAACAACAAGCCTACACCTCGAGTTACTAGAGTGGTTGGATTTTTCTGGGGAAGAAATGGAATATATATTTTTTTAAAGGGTACCTACAGTATTCTGAAGTACATTCATGTACACTATAAAATGCATTATATATTTTTTTATATAAAAGCAATCTTCCAAACATTTTAAAAAGTAAATATTATGATCATAAAAGAAATCAAAATTTCTAACCATGTTCCTGTTGTTCACCTAAGTCACCTTATGAAACACTTTAGTTAAAAGAAATATCTATTATTTTACATTTAATAAAACATCACGATTGTCAAAAAAAAAAGATCACATTTAATTTACATACATGTACTTTAACTGCGATCTCAGTTCTTTTTTTTAATGCAGAACGACATCATGAACATAATAAAGTAGAATATCAGTTAACAATTGTTGATTTTTGAATATTTCTAAATATATCCAAATGCATAATTTATGAACATTAATGGAAACAAGTGACACTTTTTTTGATGGAAAGTACTCAGTTCTATTCTAATCTGATTTATGACAAACATAATGTATCATTAAAAAAGTCTGTTTTAGTTAACGACACCACTAGAGCACACTGATTAATTACTCATAGGCTATTGATGTCAAACATCTTGTAATTCAAATACGTATTCATCAGAGAAAACCTGCTACATTTTTCTGAATGCAAAAAAGGATCTTTTATATGCACTTTCCCACAGACAGGAAAGCACATACCATGGCCTTCGACCAGTTGTGGTGCATTGGTAGGAACGAAAAAAAATCAGCTGAATGGCTCCATCGTGGTGGTTTTATCCTGTAATGCAAACACCTCAAGCAAGCACTCAGCTGACTGAACTATGTCTCGCCCCAAATCAGTGTTCGAAATAAGCACTTATCTGTTTGTCCTGACAAGTGCTAATCAGCTGGGACAAGCAAAATGTATCTCAGTGGTTGTCCAGTGGACAAGTAAAAAATTATAATGATGTTTCATTTTGAGCAATCAAAAACATTGTCCTTTATCTTGAATAAAACGAACAACTTATTAAAACAAGTAAAAATATTGATTGACAATTAGATTTGTTGATGTATTTGTCCAGTGGTCTAGTGAAAAAATATGCTTATTTTTATCACTGCCCAAATGTATCATTAATACATTAAATATTAAATATGGTAAACAGAGGAAAAAAATTGAGCATTTCACCAGTGACCACTGACTTACATGCACATAATTAAGTTCCATTAATGCTCTAATATTTAATTTTTTTAAAATGTAATCTAATAGAAAAATAACATAAATATGTTTGGAAAGGTGGGTGATAACTGAAACCGTAGTATAACACCTTCAGATCTTGCATCTGTCAGTGTCAAGTCGACAAGTGTGTTGACTTAACGACACTCGTGACATTATTGCCTCGCATTACGTGGTACACAAAAAAAAAGAGACAGCGAATATTAAAATTTTATTCAATAAACAATCCTTGATGACTACAGATTCTTAATTTTATTTGAGAAGCATGTTTTTGTGAAATATACCTGCATTCGATGAAACTCCTCCTCCGACAAGGAAGACGCCATTGCGTCTAAATACCAACAGGTTTTTTTCTGCTAGTTACGCCTCGTTATAGTCTGTGATGTCAGTAATCAATTCAGAAACCATTCTATTGTAAGTTGTAACAAAATGTAGTAATCAAAGAATAAACGTTTGTAGGTTTTAAACAATAAATATTTAAACATTTAAATAAATAAAAAGAAATTAATTTAAATATTTAAAAAATTTAGATAATAAAAAAATATTTGTTAGAAGTAATTTTATGTACAGAAACCAAAGATGAAATAATATTATTATTCAAGTTAGAATATTCCGAATTTTAACATAACTAATATGTCAGCGCCCATCAATCTAAGGGATTACTCAGCCACTTAAACATGTTATTTTCGCCATTGCTAAGTTAAAGTTTAGGTTGGCATTTTTTTTGGTAATATTAAAATTAAAAATAATAATTTGGCGGTTTTAATGTTTTTCTGAAAATAATATATCTAATACATTTTTTAATTTCTTTATTTCTTTAACCAGAGACCGCTGACTTCTAATTATGACAATAATGATAACGATTATTTGCTGTACTGGTGGAATACCTTTAAAAGAACAAATAATTTAAAAATAATAATAATCATAAAAATTAAGTTGCCCTAACCCCCTAAAATGGAAATTGTCTATTAAGGGGAAATAATTCTGTTTAGCAAAAAGTGACAAGGCCTAAAAATTATCATGAATTCAGTACCAGTATATCCAAATAATAAGTTTTTGAAATTAATTAAATCAATGTAATTGGACATTATATGCATAATACATATAATCAACCACAGATCCAGGGGAAGGGGTTTAGGGGTATTTACTACCCCCCCCCCCCCCCCCCCCCCATTTTAAAATGCTCGAGAAATCCACAGTTTAATGTTTAACAGATAAATACATTTATATCACAATCACTGTATTCATTGTCAAGATATGATGACTAGATAAATTTTTATATTTTTGGTCAGTGACAAAAAATATAGGTCACATGATATAAGCCCGACTCGACTTGAATATTTCAGACTAGATTTTCCATAAACATACTCTTTAAATCATTTGTTTTAGTACAGTAAATGCAAATAAATTTTAGTTTTGCGATAACAATACAAAACTTGTATATTTTTTTATGAATTGGAGTTTAGAAATGCTTTTTGAATGTGACAGAATGTAGCTAGGGTCATACAAAGAATGACGTCATGTATCTTGTATGACGTCATTTGGCAAAAGCTTTGCTAGGTTGACCATACTTCATTTGCATATACAAAAATGGAATAAATAATGATTTTCTGACTATTCCTGTAGGATTGCAGGATAAAAGAAATAACTGGCTACTGTCTTAAAATATCGACTCTATCCTGCTCAGAGCCTCGCTGCATTCGTCATTTTAATTTCTAACCTTCGCAGTTATTCCCTATGTACAATTTATTTTTTAAAATTAGTCGGGGTATGTAATGTATGTAATGTCTTGGTCAGCTGGATGTTTTTGCAGAAGTTTATTACATTAATTAATGTAATTGTCACTTTGTTGGGTGTTCTTTTTCTACATTGCATCCACACTATGAGTATTATAGCTGTCCTTTTCAAACCTTGTACCCATCCCTAAAAAATCCTGGATCCACCCTTGATAATATACATTATACATGTATTATGTATATGGTCCAATCCAAGAATACAGTGACTGATATTACCAATATTTTCATATACTTGTACAGTTGAAGTCAACTGTAGATCTTTAAACATTGAAGATAAAAATGTCTATTCAAAATAGCTCATATTGAAATAATATGTATGCTAACCCAACAGGTTTCATTAAAATAGGTCACTTTTGGATGGTTCACCTCATCAGATGGATAATTACTTGAAATTACTTACTTAATTAAAACAGAAACAAGTGTTCACCATTTTGGATCCACTGAAAATGCACCAACTGTGAGATGGTTGGGGTCCCATCAAAATAATCTAATAATTCTAAACATCTAAATTTTGTGTTGAGATAAGTTTAGGGTTAGGGTTAAGAAAATCGTACAGTAATGATAAGAGTAATTAATTCTGTCAAAAGATTAACTTAAAAAAAAACAGCATCTGCAAAAAAATGTGTGCATGGCGCCATACCCGTTTTACCCGCTGGCAATAACCCTGAATGATATGTCAGTACCTGCTCTATGTATTTACAATTATAGTACTTTTATAAATATGTATTTTCAGATTGCAGAATGGAGGAGTTGCTTGTTTTCGTTGTGATGCTACTTCATCTGTATGTCTGTCCTTACACAAAAGTGGAGGAAAGTTTCAACATGCAAGCAATGCATGACATCTTGCATCACAACATTAACATTTCACAGGTTTATTTAAAGTTTGTTGTTTAATTTTAATGTTTTAAATTCTTTATTACATGTATGTATCATTACATATATATAATCATGTATTAATATTGTACATCCAACATCAGATCTGTTGTAGAAATCAGCATGTGTGGTTTTGGGTGGTACATAACTTTTCAAACAATGGAATACTCCCCATCCCTAAAATTAAAAGGACATTCCTGAGTTTGCTGCAATTTTTAAGATGTGATCAACTGACAGAGACTTTTTAACAATTGTAGTTACATATCAAATATATTTTTCTGCATAAAATATTAGTGGCTGTAGAGTAAACATGTTTTTGATCATTCTGATATTTGTAATAGGTTAAATTTCATTTTAATTCCTAAAATATAGTTTTTTCGTCATTTTTGAAGACAAAATCCAGTTTGGGCTTCTTACAAATATTAAGATGACCAGAAACACATTGAATATACAGACACTTATATTCTAAACAAGAAAATATATTTAATATGCAAGTTTAATCGTTGAAAGAGTTTATTAGTCGGAAACATCTTTCAATGCAGCAAACTCAGGAATGTCCCTTTAAGTAAAAAAATAATAATTTAAAATGTTTTACATTAAAGTTGCAATTTTTAGTACATATATATTTTTCAATTAAATAACTTTTTACTTTCTATCAACTACTTTATATTATATTTTATATTGTTTAGTTGCAGAGATTGCAAAATAATCTATTTTGGGGTCACATAAGAAGGTTTTTATATATGCTGGCTGAAAACACGCCTTCTCTACTTTTAAGTGCAACAATGTGTTATAAAACAGCAACATATTTGTTTGTACCCCACAGCTGGTACCTCCAAGGATCGTGGAATGTACTGTCCTGTATCAAAAAATGCATATTATAAAAGATCCCTGCAGGTTTACTCTTTCTCACTGTCAACCAAACGTCAAAATAACCAAATATTGGACACGAAATAGCTGTAATTTAAAATGTGCTGATATGTTGTTATATAATTTATACTGATAAAAATGCTATACATGTAAATCACACATTTTGTAAAATAAACTTCTTTTTTAAAATGGTACTTGAATTTTTCATTCTTTTTCAGTATGACCATTTGGAATTTCCTGGAGTTGTGCCTAGAACCTTTCTGGGCCCACTTACAATATCGGTCTCAGCAGCACCATGGATACGCATTGTCAGCATGGCTACCTCATCCAAGTTAATTCATCAATTTATTGGTAAGTCGGTCTAAGTTTACTGCAGGCATCAGTATATTGATACCTGCAGTCCAGCATTGCCCCAACCCTGTTTGTTGGTAAGATGCACTCAGCCAACATTCATAATTGTCCACCATGGCCATGGTGGTGTAATGATTACATATACATGTAGGTCATCTTACTTGAAGCTGGTAGATACTGGGTTCATTGCCCGGTACCGGCTCTCACCCAGAGTGACTTGTATTGGTTCAGTAAGAAGACATAAATCTAGTATGGAGAAAACTTGGAGTGTTTTCTCTTTTATGGATACATTACCTGTCCTCAAACAAGTGCAAGCTGGTAGATACTGGGTTCATATCCCGGTACCGGCTCCCACTCGGAGTGACTTGTATTGGTTCAGTGAGAAGGAAATGTTTTATTTAACGACGCACTCAACACATTTTATTTACGATTATATGGCGTCAGTGGTTCAGTGAGAAGCCATAAATCTAGTATTGGAAGTCCATATACATGTAACATGACAAATAGTATTGTATATTATGGTTTATTTTAGTGTATTGGAAGTCCATATAATATGACAGATAGTGTTTTATATTATGGTTTATTTTAGTGTATTGGAAGTCCACATAACATGACAGATAGTGTTTTATATTGTGGTTTATTTTAGTGTATTGGAAGTCCACATAACATGACAGATAGTGTTTTATATTATGGTTTATTTTAGTGTATTGGAAGTCCATATACATGTAATATGACAAATAGTATTGTATATTATGGTTTATTTTAGTGTATTGGAAGTCCATATAATATGACAAATAATGTTTTATATTATGGTTTATTTTAGTGTATTGGAAGTCCAGATAATATGACAGATAGTGTTTTATATTATGGTTTATTTTAGTGTATTGGAAGTCCACATAACATGACAGATAGTGTTTTATATTGTGGTTTATTTTAGTGTATTGGAAGTCCACATAACATGACAGATAGTGTTTTATATTATGGTTTATTTTAGTGTATTGGAAGTCCACATAACAAGACAGATAGTGTTTTATATTGTGGTTTATTTTAGTGTATTGGAAGTCCACATAACATGACAGATAGTGTTTTATATTGTGGTTTATTTTAGTGTATTGGAAGTCCACATAACATGACAGATAGTGTTTTATATTGTGGTTTATTTTAGTGTATTGGAAGTCCACATAACATGACACATAGTGTTTTATATTGTGGTTTATTTTAGTGTATTGGAAGTCCACATAACATGACACATAGTGTTTTATATTGTGGTTTATTTTAGTGTATTGGAAGTCCACATAACATGACAGATAGTGTTTTATATTGTGGTTTATTTTAGTGTATTGGAAATCCACATAACATGACAGATAGTGTTTTATATTGTGGTTTATTTTAGTGTATTGGAAGTCCACATAACATGACAGATAGTGTTTTATATTGTGGTTTATTTTAGTGTATTGGAAGTCCACATAACATGACAGATAGTGTTTTATATTATGGTTTATTTTAGTGTATTGGAAGTCCACATAACATGACAGATAGTGTTTTATATTGTGGTTTATTTTAGTGTATTGGAAGTCCACATAACAAGACAGATAGTGTTTTATATTGTGGTTTATTTTAGTGTATTGGAAGTCCACATAACATGACAGATAGTGTTTTATATTGTGGTTTATTTTAGTGTATTGGAAGTCCACATAACATGACAGATAGTGTTTTATATTGTGGTTTATTTTAGTGTATTGGAAGTCCACATAACATGACAGATAGTGTTTTATATTGTGGTTTATTTTAGTGTATTGGAAGTCCACATAACATGACACATAGTGTTTTATATTGTGGTTTATTTTAGTGTATTGGAAGTCCACATAACATGACAGCTAGTGTTTTATATTGTGGTTTATTTTAGTGTATTGGAAGTCCAAATAACATGACAGATAGTGTTTTATATTGTGATTTATTTTAGTGTATTGGAAGTCCACATAACATGACAGATAGTGTTTTATATTGTGGTTTATTTTAGTGTATTGGAAGTCCACATAACATGACAGATAGTGTTTTATATTGTGGTTTATTTTAGTGTATTGGAAGTCCACATAACATGACAGATAGTGTTTTATATTATGGTTTATTTTAGTGTATTGGAAGTCCACATAACATGACAGATAGTGTTTTATATTATGTTTATTTTAGTGTATTGGAAGTCCACATAACATGACAAATAGTGTTGTATATTTGGTTTATTTTAGTGTATTGGAAGTCCACATAACATGACAAATAGTGTTGTATATTTGGTTTATTTTAGTGTATTGGAAGTCCACATAACATGACAAATAGTATTGTATATTTGGTTTATTTTATTTGCTTTCTTATGCCCATTGTCTTTTTTTAAACGGAGGAGCCAGCTGAGGTCGACACCTGTGCCCAGGACAGGCATGCGCTACAACAGCTTGTCCTGAATGTGCACGTTAAACACTCTGACCTGACCTGACCTGATAATGAATAATGTGTTAAATTCTAAGCTTTATATTTGTGTTTTAGTTCGTGCCGTGCTTGGTTTGGTGGTTGGAATGAGTTTTGTATCATTCTGTCGAGCAGTGATGAATCGTCTGGGTCGTGGTGTCAAAATATGGCTCATTGTGACCACCATCACTCAGTTCCACTTCATGTTCTACATGTCGAGACCGCTACCTAATGTGTTTGCATTAGCTTTAGGTAAGATAATATACTCAAGAAAATTAATTAAGGCCCAGTATACAGCCTGCAGAGTTGTCTTTACGCAGACGTTTTGATTTTTAAGATGTCTAGAAATAGGCCTAGCTCTGATTTTTAAGATGTCTAGAAATAGGCCTAGCTCTTGATTTTTAAGATGTCTAGAAATAGGCCTAGCTCTTGATTTTTAAGAGGTCTAGAAATAGGCCTAGCTCTGATTTTTAAGATGTCTAGAAATAGGCCTAGCTCTTGATTTTTAAGATGTCTAGAAATAGGCCTAGCTCTGATTTTTAAGATGTCTAGAAATAAGGCTAGCTCTTGATTTTTAAGATGTCTAGAAATAGGCCTAGCTCTTGATTTTTTAGATGTCTAGAACTAGGCCTAGCTCTTGATTTTTTAGATGTCTAGAAATAGGCCTAGCCCCTGAAAAATTGTGTGAATAACTGTTTCGTTCAGTTGATGCTCATTTAATTCTAGTTTAGCAAAAACCTTTTTTTTCTTTTGTGCATTAAATTTAGCACATAATGTAATTGGTTGTTACAGTTTATGTAAAATGAAATGGGTTACCCGTTGTTTTGTGGGGGTTTTGGGTGGGGGTTTTTTGCATCTCAAAGAGAGAGAGGGAGAGTACCTTTAACATGCCCCTATACCACTAAGGTTTTAGGCATGTCTTGTCACAGGCCAGGTCTCTGGGTAGCATCTCAAAGACATAAATTGTTCCCAATCAGTGCATAAACATACAGTAATGTATTATGCTAAAGTAGTGTTCTAAATATAGAACATTATTTATTTATATTTCATACTTTTTCGGCCTATTGTTTTTCTCCATATTTATAAAGAATCTATTTTTTATTCCTGTCCTACAAAAATATCATGTTAGTATCACTTAAAATTTTTACAATGAAATATCATTTAAAGTAATTATGTCTACTATACAAATAAATCTTGTTAAGTTAGTTAATCCTAGCTTAAAGATAATTTGGGATAACATATGGTTGTCCTTTAAGCTAGCTGGCTGCTTAACAGGGGTGGGCACACAGAGCTGTAACTGAACTTTACTGTGTCCTAAATATCTTGAATACAATGAATTTATTTCAGTTTAGTGGAGGAGATCTGATGTACTATCTTAGTCGGCTGCGTGATTATGGGGATGACTAATTAAATAAAGCGAAACTCGTCAAAACTGGAATTCCTTTACAACCAGATATTTTTCATGGTCTTGTGATTTACCCATTTTTTAACACTACAATTTACCGTTCAAAACTGAATACCAGATGAATAATGTATCACTTTTTCCAATATCAGTACAGTTCTAATAGAATTATTTAACAAAGCATTAAAAAAAACTCAGTAAACCGGACACCCCTTAAAACCAATTTTTTTACTTGCTTTTAACTGTACAAATACTGGAGGTGTCTTTTTCTCTCCTTACACCCGCTTGTAGAAAAATCTTGCATCCAACTCTATGGATACTAGTATGGTATGTGATATCCAAAACGTACAGACTGGTATGTGCAGTATTTATAAGTGATTTCTCTCTATCTTTTAGTGTTGCAAGCCCTGACAGCGTGGTTGAAGCAGCAACATGGTGCGTTTGTGTGGTGGTCGGGCGCAGCTGTGGTGATCTTCCGCTCCGAGCTGATGCTCTTCCTGGGTCTGATAATCATCTCCGAACTATGGTCTCGGCGGTTACCACTGAAAACGTTCTTCTTCAACATCATTCCAGCAGGGCTTATTATGTTAGGTGAGGATAAGGTTTAAAAAAAAAAATGTTTTTGTTTCCATTACTCCTTTTCCTTGCTTTCCCTTGAACTCCTATCTTTGAACTTCTTTTGCTATCCATCTCCACATCCTAGTCCTCATCTCCTCAACCCAAGTCTTTTCTAAAAATCCACTAGCCATGGGATCAATGGTTTTCAAAATCGACTAGCCATGGTTAAAAATCTACTGTATATACTGTAAATTTATACCAAAAATATTTAGAAAAGTTGAGTCCACCTCTATATGAATATGAGTTTGCTTTCCATAATCCGGAATGTAGCCCAGTAGTAAAGTGCTTGCTTGATGCACGGTCAGTTTAGGATTGATCCCCATCGGTGGCCCCATTGAGCTATTTCTCATTCCAGCCAGTGCTCCACAGCTGGTGTAACAAAGGCCCTGGTATGTACTATCCTGTCTGTAGGATGGTGCATATAAAAGATCCCTTGCTGCTAATCGAAAAGAGTAGCCCATGAAGTGGTGACAGCAGGTTTTCTCTCTCAATATCTGCGTGAGTGCCTGTGTTGAGTGCGTCGTTAAATAAAACATTTCCTTAATCTGTGTGTTAATTATAATTGGGTAAACTCTCATCACTAGCTGGGTGGGAAGGAAATGTTTTTATTTAACAACGCATTCAACACATTTTATTTATGGTTATATGGCGTCAGACATATGGTTAAGGACCACACAGATATTGAGAGAGGAAACCCACTTTGCCACTTCATGGGCTACTTTTATCGATTAGCAGCAAGGGATCTTTTATATGCACCATCCCACAGACAGGATGGCACATACCAAACGGCCTTTGATATATCAGTCGTGGTGCACTGGCTTGAATGAAAAATAGCCCAATGGGCCCACTGATGGGGATCGATCCCAGACCAACTGTGCAGCAAGCGAGTGCTGTACCACTGAGGAACATCCCACCCTGTAGCTGGGTGGGTTGCAAGAGGGTGCATGCTAATTGTAATTCAAAGTTAAAATCACCAAATTCATAGTTTAACAAATGTTAACAAACTTTTATGCATTCAGTTTAATATGGGCTCACATTATACTGAAGTAACTGACATATTGCTAATTTGTTTTTCAAATACAGGCCTTACAATTTGCGTGGATTCGTTTTTTTGGCGCCAATGGTTGTGGCCTGAAGGACAAGTCTTCTGGTACAATACCATTTTGAATAAAAGTGCCAAGTGGGGTGTATCCTTTTAAACTCTGGTAGTTCGTAACTACTTCAGGTGGGTTTTAATAGGTTTTGTTAAATTATTGTTATCAGAGTTTAAGCTGAATAAGTGCCAATCTGTGGACAATTTTGGTTAACTTTATTTGATAATTTTAAGCTTTTTTCCCCAAATGAAAGAAAATCACAACAAAAATAAATTTAAAAACATTCTTTCAAATTCATTGTCAAAAGTTATTTGTATGACAACACATCAGCATGTTGTATGTAAGCCAGGATTACTTGGGTCACCATAAGTGCATAACTACCTTATGCACTTAAGGTGATCTTAGCGCCAAGATCACTTTGTAGGATGAGGCCCTGGTGTGTAACATACAAGTATGGTTATTTTGGAAGAAAGTGAGAGAAATTCATTGTGAATAATATTTATAAAAATTTCGGAAGAAAGTGAGAGAAATTCATTGTGAATAATATTTATATAAATTTCGGAAGAAAGTGAGAGAAATTCATTGTGAATAATATTTATAAAAATTTAGCTTCCACACTTAATTATCGAATAGTCAAATGCACTTAATTGCATAGCCCTGGTGCACGCCAATTTTATGCAAATAACCAGTATAACTGATTATCCGATGGAGCCCTATTTCCAGATTATAACCAACAGTAAACTTTACAACTGCCTAGTGGGCAGTCGATTGTATACTCTCAATTGTGCAGAACACACTGCCTCAGTCATAACAAGCAATGCTAATTTCTGATATTATGAAACACCCTGTATTTTAAAATAATAATAATAAATAAAATATATTAAATACATGTATCAATACCTTGGTTATACATATTTATTACCCCAACAGGCACTCATAACAGGGAAAATAAAAATCATAATTTGTCAGTGAGAAATTATTATGCATTTGTTTAACATACACTATATTGGACGATTTGACGCCAATAAACCAATCACCTTGTCAGTACTAAATATGACGTCATCACGATTTGGCAAAGCACACACAATGATGTCATGTAGTTTAAAGCGTTTGTGTTTACGTCTTTCTGATTTCAGTGTTAAACTTGTAATAAAATGGTTGTTTACTGCAATTCATTATAGATTTTTTATATTTTTTTTACAGAATATATAGAACTTTGGGTTTTGAAAATTATCTGTGAGTCGTGAATGAAATACAAAGTTAAAGCAATACCCAGAACAGTAAAGTAGTTTATGTCGTTTCTATATACATGGAAGTGTAGCCGATGTAGGCTATATAGAAAATAAATGCTTTTAAAAACTCCAAATACATGTAGCTGGGGTAATAAACAGAATAACAAACTTGGTACCAGTTATTATCAAATTTATGTCCCGCATGAAATAATTTTCATTTGTTACTCGCTAAAGCTCATGACAAGTGAAAGTTATTTTACTTGGGACATAAATTTGATATTAACTGGCAACTCATTTATTATCCTCTATATGTCCAAACATTTACAGAGTTTTCAATCTTTAACAACAATCCAGACTTTACCATTCCTATGGTATTTTTATAGTGCTATTCCCAAAGCCTTGTCATTCAGTATTCTGCTGCTCCCAGTGGGACTGTACTTGAACCGCCAGGTTTGGACGTTAATCTGGCCGGCAGCCACCTTCGTCTTTCTCTATTCATTCTTGCCACACAAAGAACTTCGATTTGTCATCTATGTGTTTCCAGTCTTCAACGTGGCCATTGCTTGTGCCCTCTCAAGACTGTGAGTATTAAATCTAAATATGCTAAAAGTAATTTGAAAATATTTGAAATGAAATGGAAACAGTTTGAGAATTTAAGCAATGCAAACAAATAATGTGTGAATAATATTAACAGAATTTTTTTCCCGATAATACAGACTTCAAAGACCGAAACTTGCACTCGGGGCAGAAGTACCTAAACCCTAAATGGATAGAGGCAGTATAAACAGTATATTTTACATATTTATAGTACAAAATTTGGAAAAAGTATTAAAAAACAATTAAATGGTCAATTGTTTTTATGAAAATTTAAGAAATGTTTTGAATACCAATATATTTTAAAGACATTTGTCAGTGGGTGTTTATTCAATTTTTAATACTTTATTTGCCTTTCTGCCCCCCCCCCCCCCCCCCCCACACCCCTGCACTTAAAATATGTTTTATGTCTCGTGTAGATTGCTGATTTAAAAGATAATTTTAAGTGTTTTACTAGAATTCATTTCAAAATAATAGGTTTTGCCGCACCATTCATTTTGTCGTATACTATATTTAAAAACTTTCTTGTTTCCTGTAGATGGCAGAACCGTACGAAGTCGCCTGTTCAACATTTACTATCACTATATGCTGTCGCCTTGTTGGTGTGTAATGTGATTATTACTGGTGGCTTCCTGTATGTCTCTCACCATAACTACCCCGGTGGGGTCGCCATGGATACTTTACATCAAATCGAGCATGATGTCCGTACGTATTTTAACACTGTATAGCAGTGTCAAACATTTCAGTGGATAGTCTACATACACTTTGTGAAAACATTGTGTAAAAATATCTCAATAAAGTACACTTTAGCGACAATGAATCAAAGCTATGAAGCCTGTTTCTCTTAAAGGGAGGCATTTGAGCAATTTAAATATAATAGGTAGCATTTAAGACAAAAACGGGGCAGGACGTAGCCCAATGGTAAAGTGCTCGGTGGGCCCATTGGGCTATTTCTCATTCCAGCCAGTGCACCACAACTGGTATATATGTGCCCACGATAGGCGTGCGCTACAACAGCTTGTTCTGAATGTGCACGTAAAACCCTATGACATGACATGACTTATGTTTAACCAACATTTTACCATTTTCAGATGTGAATGTTCATATTGACGTATTCACAGCTCAAACTGGAGTTACGAGATTTGCTCAGAGAAACGCACACTGGAGGTGAGAATGTTTCTGATTTTAAGTGCCACTTTACATGTACGAAGAGAGAACTTGGAAATTAACTTGGAATCATGAGGATCTTTACACCAAATGAGAGTCTGCAATTTCTATTAAGAGAAAAACTGATTTCAAAGGTCAGCAATGACTTAAAATGTATTTTAAAAATATATTCATCAATTTTATGCAGAAGTGTATGTTCCAGTTTTAGTACTATGGGCGCATGGATTATTAAACAAATCGAGTCAAGAGATTTGTGAGTGAGAGGAGTTGAAATGGTTTTAACCTGCATGTAGCTATTCAGGGATTGAATTTATTTGCTATTCATGCACTAGTACATTTCTGATATTTGAAAAAAATATACAAGTTAATTTCCCCCTCCGCTTTCTATTTACTACAGGTATGATAAAACAGAAGACCTTGTGGCAGGAGGCCCAGAGATGAACAAGTTCAGTCATCTGATGATAGGTGGAGTGACTAGAGATGAACTCGACATCTACAAGAACTCTCATCACATAATTTTTGAAGTTGAAGCCTTTGACAGAATAACATTTAATCTGAAGCATTTACCACCTCTGAAGGTTGTCATCAAACCTAAGCTATGGATACTGAAACGAAATGTGCAATAAAGCCATATCTATATATTAACTTAATGTTATGGCTTACTGTCATATGTATTTCTTAATATTGCATGTCACTGCTGCCATGGCTACAGAAGTAACAGGTTTTTTTCTGTCCCTTTGATTTCAACGTCATCAAAGAAATACGAATATGCATGTCGGTTACTGCTGCCACAGAGAAATGAGGGATCTTTTTAACGCTTCCCACATGCATACAGAAACCATGTAGTGAAACAGTTAAGTGCAAGTGGTTTACACCTACCCATTGAGCATTGCAGAGCACTCACTCGGGGTTTGGAGTCGGTATCTGGATTAAAAATCCCATGCCTCGACTGGGATCCGAACCCAGTACCTACCAGCCTGTAGACCTAATAATTTTTTTTTTATTATTATATACTGTCAGGTAGTTATAATAGTGCAACCACTATCATGCTATTAAATGAGTAATGCAATGTTAACTACCAACTTTAATACTGACTCTCTTTACCAACCAATAAGAAACAAGATTAACCAGAGGGGTGCAATACTACTACTTTGTGCCATTAAAACAATCTTTCTCTCTGTCCATCTCTGTGACACTCTTTCTCTCTTTCATTTTTTTCTCTTTCCAAGTAATAAACTTTGTCTTTGGCAGCCTGATTGTCAAAGAAGTTTTTGTTTAACGACACCACTGGAGTAGATTGATTAATTAATCATCGGCTATTGGAGGTCAAACATTTGGTAATTCTGACTCGGAGGGAACCCGCTACAATTTATCTGATGCAGCAAGGGATCTTTTATATGCACTTTCCCCACAGACAGGAAAGCACATACCACAGCCTTTGTCCAGTTGTGGTGCACTGGTTGGAATGAGAAAAAAAACCCAATCAGCTTAATGGATCCACCGAGGTGGTTCGATCCTGCAATGCAAGCACCTCAAGCAAGCAGTCCAGCTAAATGCCACCCACCCCAGTTGTTAAGGGGTGGTACATAGCCCAGTGGTAATGTGTTTGCCTATCCTAGATCCCCATTGATCCCTGGGATATGTGTATTCCAGCTAGTGCTTCACATCTGGGACGTACTATCCAGTCTGTGGAATGGTGCATATAAAAGATTCCTTGCTGCTACACAGAATAGCCCATGCGGCATGTCTTTTTCTCATTATCAATGTGGTTCTGATGCCATATAACCATAAATAAAACTGTTGACTAGTACATCATTGCATAAAACATTGCTTACTTTCCGACACGTAAGCTATGCAAACTCATCATTACTGTTAAAATAACTTGCTACCTGTATGATGAACGTGGCCCAATTCTAATTACATTGTATCAGGGAAAGTTAAACAAAACATTGTTTGTTTTGTTTAATTACACCACTAGAGCACACTGATTTGTTAATCATCAGCTTTTGGAGGTCAACATTTTTGACACAAAGTCTTAGAGGAAGCCTGCTTCATTTTTCTATTGGCAGCAAGGGATCTTTTAAACGCACTTTCCCAGACTGGACAGCACATACCATGGCAGTTGCTAGAACATTTAATCGGGAAGTTGCTAGAACATTTAATCGGGAAGCCTTAACTGCCACCAATTAAACAATGTTCTGAGTTGTCATTAAACAGGCCATGAAAGTCATCAATTTCAAGGGTGATAAGTGCAAAGTACACAAAAGAAGAAAAGAAATTGTAGAAAACATTTTATCAACACTTTTTTCAATGTGGATATTCATATGTTTAGCAATCACAATTATATACTTATCCCAACACATGATACAATATACAGTAATATTTTTACAAAATATGAATAAAAAAGAAAGAAAAGAAAAACACATTACAAATAGAAAAACAAATAAACTAAATGTCAAATATACAAATTTATACAGTTTGAATTGTCAGTAAAGCCATTCTTTGGCACATTTCATCACTGCCACATTCACAATGTATAGTTCAAGTACACCAATTATTTTTCACCAAAGTTCATTGTTTGGCAAACAGTAGTATAATTTCAAGCTCCACTATTTGGTATATCCAACTCTTGTTAATATTTTACATCAACTGTTGATCAACATCTGTAACCTCTTCTCAAACAGCTGACTCTGTTTCTTTTGAGACGCAATCCTCTCTTTCAGACTGTCCATTCTCTCTCCCACAGTTTTGTTTAGCACCGGTTCATCCTCCCCCTCCAGATTATCACCCATTTCTTGGAATAACAATGGAGATGCACATGGCGACATGACAGCCACTTCACTTTGGAAGTCGTTTTGCGAAGACAACAAAGACTCCAAATACCGGTTGAATTTCTTCGACTTCCTCTTCTCGGCTTTGAGAGAATTTGCAAGAGCCTCGCAGTCCGATCGCAGGTTCATTTCCGTTTCCGTCTCCATGGAAATACCCGCCAGCCAAGAATTCCGAACTGAACTGTTGTTGAGGTCAGTCGCATTTCGCGTAGAACTCTGAGAGTATTTTGGAATTTTCCTTGGAATGGCCGGTTCGTCGGCATTGTCGTCACTGTTGTGGAATGATGCCACTTCCATATCGGTTTCCGTGGCATCATCCGAGGCTGGGTCACTGCATGTTGGTGATCCTTGAACAATCACGGACCAGTTGGTCATTTTGTTTGCTGCAGCTTTCTGGAAAGTGCTTTCAAGTGTGTTCCCAACTGAAAGTACAGATTATAAATTGCTTATATTCATCTTCAAACATTAACTGAAGTTGTTTATAGTGGCCAACCACAGGAAGTGACAAGATAATGTATGGATGTAAAGTCCTTGTCAATGTTTTTTTAATATTCCCAGTACCTTATTTACAATTAAAACAACCTATGACAAGGGTAAACATCGGTTGTGTACATAAAAATAATAAAGAAATACAACATAATTTTTTAGTATCTCTCAGACTTTATTTAAAGATCTTTTAAACTGAAGATTAAAACAAAACCTAAACAAACAAACAAAAATAAACCAATACCTATAATTTTGTGGACATTTAAAAAACATCGACCTCTTGTTTACTTTTTTTATATCTTCAAATAGTTTTCACCTATTTTAAGATGAACAATGATGCATGCAGGACATTCTAAGGCTAACAAAAATATTTTTATTCTAACTTGACCAACAGAGAAAACTAAGTTATAACACCTCAAAATGGCAGAGGATTCATTTCATTTAGTTATTTTTATGCTTCTATCCAATTACAGTTCAAGCATGCTGTTATGGACACACACCATGTCAGTTATCTGGTTTGTCTGTCTAGGACAAAGAGTTAGATGTTTGTGAGAGAGAAGTCAGTGCCTTGGCGTTACACCTACCCACTGAGTCATTAAACTCACTCTGGGTATGAACCAGTACTGGGAGGCGAGCCTTATGTCCGATGGCTTATCAACTATACCACCAAGACTGGTAGGCAGTGAACTGAAAATAAAAGTAGATATTCTACCTTGCAGCTCTGACACGACCGCAGCTTCATTCCATGACTCCGGTGGTGCATAGTCTCTCAGGTCTTCCTCCCTGTAATACACAGTCAATTCCTGTCTGGGTCCCTGAAAAAAAAGATTATATTTTATATTTGAGGTGTCAGAATTCACCAAGACTGTAAAAACTGGTTTACTTGTCCATTTTCCAGTACGTTTTACAGTCCTATAATGTATATTCTTTAAAATGTCATTGTTTTAATATAAAACTATGTAAAAAATTTGATGATTTATGGAAATTTATTTACACATACTTTTTGCTTTTTAAACATCAGAAGCAAAACATTTACAGGTGAAAATCAAAACATTCACACATGAAAATCAAAACATTTACACATGGAACTCAAAATGTCTACACTTGAAAATCAAAACATCTACACCTGAAAATCAAAACATCTATATAGATAAAAGAAAAAAACAACTAAAACATCAACACATAAAAATCAAAATATCTACATATGAAACTCAAAACCTCTACACATAAAAACAAACATTTAAATATGAAACTCAAAACATCAGATTCTATATTCCTCCAATTTCTCTTTATTACACACACATGGATTAAAATACTTTATATATACACATAAATTAAAGATGTTTTCAGTAGATCACTATAGCCAACATTCATAATACTGTGGATGCAGATTTGAAATTCAAGGGGCAGCACATAGCCCAGTGGTAAAGTGCTCGCTTGATGCACAGTCGATCTAGGATCGATCCCCAGCCAGTGCACGATGACTGATATATCAACGGTCACGGTATGTGCTATCCTGTCTGTGGGATGGTGTATATTAAAGATCCCTTGCTACTAATGGAAAAAATGTAGCGTGTTTCCTCACTAAGACTATATGAAAGAATTAACCAAATGTCTGACATCCAATAGCCGATGATTAAATAAATCAATGTGTTTAAAGGAAACATGACACGAGACCATATTATAGCTCATTTTAAAAGCAAAATGATATAAAAATAATATACAAATAACTTTATAACAATAAAATACGTGTAAACTTAAAATGAAGAAATTACGCTAATCAGTATCAAAGTACGATTTATGCATATTTATTCGTGAGCATTCGGAAAAAAAGGGAAGTGACGTCAGAGCCGCTGTACTCTTCCATTGTTGTAAACTGTTTATGTATATGGAGTAAGGGGCTTACGATCTTTTCAATCCAACAGTGCCGTACTGCGCGGCCTTTGGGTGTAAAAATAAACAGTTTAAACGATCGGGATGGTCTTTTTATGGTTTTCCAAAGGATTATATCTGAAGAAAGACGCGTGTATTTTATCGCAAAAGAAAATATTGGACACCAACACCGCATAGTACTTTGGTGTCAGCCTATTTACAGGCTGGAGCCCGAACGTTACCGGAGACAAAAACAGTACTCGGTTGCAAATGCCGAGGTGTACATTGTACATATTTGGCACAAAGATACACCTCAGCATGATGTATTTATATATGTTAAAACAAAAATGTAGAAATTTTTATTTATTTATTTTTTTGGAATTTTTTTTTTCTTTTCATGTTAGGGCTGTAGGCCTACATAACAAAATCTGTATTCACCGTCCAAAGAAGGAAACGTCAATAAGTAATTAAATATGGCATATACAAATGGGATTTGGCATGAGGATACATCTCAGTACGATGTATTTAAATATGTTTTTAAAAAAAACTTGTAGAAAACAATAATAATTTTAAATAATGTTTTTAATCTTCGGGCGGAATACGTCACAAAAACGTTCCTCATCGCCCGAAGCAACACGAAGTTCAATACAAAATAAACCACTACTGTCGGTGTCGAAATAACTATTATGTTTCATCCACGGGCTGACTTGAGAATTGGAGTGTTGTTTTAGTTAATTGGTCCTTTCTTTCCGTGGCCCGCACATGTGATTCCTGATTGGCAGGTGTATATTGCAGGGTATCGACCAGGTAAGTGATTACCACGGTCTAGACATACGTACAAAATACGTGCCAGTTTTTTTAAGATCACAGGGTATTGTGGCGTAACCTGTCGCGACTATAGTACAATGTTAATGGACATTATCAGCCGCCCTGCTTCTTTACTGTAAATAATGCTGTAAAACCCTTGATTAAGTAGACTTTCCCCATCTAAAATTACAAAGCTGACCAATTATGTAGTACCAAAGAAAAGAAAATTATCACTTCGGTATCGTGAGTGGTCGTTTTTACTCAACGCACCCTACCAATAGGCCTAATAATATGCTACTTTTTTAATGAGAGAAAAATACTATAACCCCATTTCGTTCTTTTGATGCAAATAGAAATATATTTAGTTTAAAAGTTGGTTATACTCTCAAGTCATTTATGTTGTTTTACAAGTCAGGTTAATGAAAGTGAAGCGCCTTGTCGTAAATTAGAGCGTTTGTTTACACTGTGCATACAGATTTCATTATGTACAGCCCGAACAAAAAAAATGCGATATTTTCTAAAAAAAACAAAAAATGTTTGTCCTACATTTATATTTTTTACATATTTAAATAAATCATATCGAGGTGTATCTTTATGCTAAATATGAACAGTATACACCTCGGCATTAGCATCCGAGTTTTGGTTTTGTCTCCGGGTTACTTTCGGGCTCCGGGCTGTAAATTGGCCGACCGGTCTGGTCTGGCACCATCAGTTTCTCCACCCTCCGACTCGCTATCGGTTTTTTCTTCAGTATCACTGTTTTAAGTAAATGTGTGTCTTTCTTCATTTACTAACAGCTCATATTGATACGGCAAAACGTTTTGCATACGAACACTCATTGTTTTGGTAAGCTGTGCAAGTCTTAGATTCTTTATGAGTGGTACGGACTAATGCTTTTAAGTGTAAGGCTTCAGATCAAGCGACGCATCTCTGACGTCATGGACCTCGTGACTGCCCTACTCATTAAAGATCGGCAATTTCCGCTAAGAGCTCGTATCTGGGGGGTTTTTATGGAGATATTTTAAGTAATTAATTTTGTTTAATTTTTTTTTTTTAGGTGATTCAATTTATAATTAATTGTACATGGTTGGTGCCAAATATGGGTTATGTGACATGTTTCCTTTAAGTCCTGTTGTTAAACAAAAACAAACTGTATCTTGAAATTCAAGGCCTACTATCAGGAAATAAATAAGTCTGGCATCATAATTGACTGCAGTACCTGGCCCGTGTGGTGAGGATCCCACATGGTGAGAGTCGTCAGTCTGTAGTTGATGCAGGCATCGATCACGTCCGTCCACGGCATGTTCACGTAGGTCGGCTCACACTGGGCCTCACCCACCTCCAGGAAACACAGGTCTTCAAAACCATTTCTAACCTGCTGCAGCAGTATCTTCATTCTGAAAATACCAGTGATGTATGCAGTTTGTACGGTTAAATTTGTATCTATCAGGACAAGAAATCAACTAAAGCATTAAATGTATGATGGACATACAGTAGTACAATAACCAGGTACATGTAAATAGTTTTTAAAATAAAAAAGATTTTTTGTGCTGGGGTGTCGTTAAACATCTGTTCTATATATATATATATATATACTCTTCAAAAGAAGAAACGCAAAACCACATTGTCGTAACATTTGGAGAATTGATTTAATTATTGAATGGTGAGTCCGATAATTACCAAATGTTGCAGGATTGTTCACAATTTACTCTAGTCCATTGTGAGTAAGTGATAGGACACACCACCAAGGTCAAGGTCATCTGGAGTCAATACCGGGTGTGGCCTCCGCGTGTGTTGACAACTGCCTGGCACCGCCTGCCCATTGAAGCAACCAGAGTACGGATGACGTCCCGGGGGATGGTGGCCCACTCGGCCTGCAAGGCTGCTGCCAGCTCGGGCAGGGTCTGGGGCTGTGGTTGTCGCTGTCGGAGGCATCGGTCCAACTCGTCCCATAGAATCTCAATTGGGTTCAAATCCGGTGATATTGATGGCCAAGGAAGGACATTAATGTTGTTGTTCTGTAGGAAAGCCGTTGTGAGACGTGCTGTGTGAGGCCTGGCGTTGTCATGTTGGAACACTGCGTTGCCGTTGGCCATAACTGGAACGATGTGTGGCCGGAGGATCTGGTCAATGTAGCCCTGTGCATTCAGGTTGCCCTGCACGTGGACCAGGTCAGTTCTGCCAGTCTGTGAGATGGTTGCCCACACCATGACACTACCCCCGCCGAATCTGTCCACTTCCTGCACGCAGTTTGCCGCATAACGTTCACCACGACGCCTATACACGCGACATCTTCCATCATGACGTCGGAGCAGAAATCGGGACTCGTCACTGAACCACACCTGTCTCCATCGCAGTTGAGGCCATTGTCGATGAATCTGGCACCACTGCAGTCGGAGTCGACGGTGTTGTGGTGTTAAGATGACACCTCGAACTGGACGTCTGGCACGAATTCCTACCTCACGTAGGCGGTTCCGTACGGTCTGGTCGGATATCCTGCGCAAACCTGGTATTGCTGCGGCTGTGGAGGTGGCAGTAGTCAATCGTTCCCGAAGGTGGCGTACCCGGATATAGCGGTCCTGCCCGGGGGTAGTGACCCCGTGGTCGACCGGATCTAGGGAGGTCACGTGTTGATCCATGTTGCTGGTAACGGTCCCACAGTCTGGAGATGGTGCTTGGGGACACATGGAATGCCCTGGCAACGGCCGTTCTGGATTCGCCTGCGTCTAGTCGGCCGATGGCATTGTTTCTCTGCGGTTCACTGAGACGTGGCATGTCCTGGATTGTCAACTGTCGGCCAGATACAGAGGCCAGGCAAGCGAACACCCTGCACTTTTATACTGTCGGTGTTCATGTTGCACGTGCAGACAACGCACGTGCAGTGGTGACATGGTTTGCACGTGGCTGCGTTTTTGCGAATATTCACATTTTGGAACTTTATTGTACAGTAGCTGCGTTTTATCGAATGTAACCGTGGGAATGTGTTTGGGACATGCAACGACCTTATATTCACAAAGCATGAACCGGTAGGAAACATAAAATCGGAGTTATAACCCATTTGTACCCTTTTGCGTTTCTTTTTTTGAAGAGTATATATATATATATATATATATATATATAAAATGAAAAGTAGTGCATAGGCTTCTATGTGTTAAGCTATTGATTTTTTTTACTCTACATTAAATTTTGTCTAAATTAAGTTTTTGAGCTTTTAATATTTTGCCATCTTTCTGATTTAATTTTTTCATCATAATTTCATGACCTTTGATTCATTGCTTATTTTAGTCAATAAAATGATCAAATGACATACCGTCAAACCTGTGTTAAGCACTCATCAAATGGAATATCCAAATGGTGACTGCTTAATACAGATCCATTTGTACTATATTAGATGATTTGACAGAACATTGCCTCTTTTGGCAGTTTGTTGCTTATTACAGATGACCGGCCTCGGTGGCGTCGTGGCAGGCCATCGGTCTACAGGCTGGTAGGTACTGGGTTCGGATCCCAGTCGAGGCATGGGATTTTTAATCGAGATACCGACTCCAAACTCTGAGTGAGTGCTCCGCAAGGCTCAATGGGTAGGTGTAAACCACTTGCACCGACCAGTGATCCATAACTGGTTCAACAAAGGCCATGGTTTGTGCTATCCTGCCTGTGGGAAGCGCAAATAAAAGATCCCTTGCTGCCTGTCGTAAACAGAGTAGCCTATGTGGCGACAGCGGGTTTCCTCTAAAAACAGTGTCAGAATGACCATATGTTTGACGTCCAATAGCCGATGATAAGATAAAAAATCAATGTGCTCTAGCGGCGGCGTTAAATAAAACAAACTTTACTTTTTTTTATTACAGATGACCACTGTATTTATAAACCTGAATACATATATTCCAAAATATTTCACAAGATAATCCATACCTGCTGACGAGATTAACTGTATTTTTGCCTTTGTTCTGAGCTACAACCGCAGAGACGAACGACCACACATCTTCACACACTTGGTCCCAGGAGCTGCTGTGGAAATCTTTGTATTTGAACCTCGGTAACTGTAGCAGAGAGATCTCTTCATATAGATACGACAAGTGTTTGGACGTATTCCAGTGAGACATGGGCAGAGCTGGAAAACATGGCCAATGAAAAAAAAATATATATATAGAGGATACTCCCCGAGTGTCTTGTGATATCATAATTTATCAGCATGAGTTGATAAAAGTATGAAATCCGAGGCTTATGTCTGGACAAAATTTGGGGGAAATGTAAAGGTAATTAAAAGCAGGAGAGTAATTTATCGTAGTTGTCAACAATTTGGTTCAGACTTTAGGTGCTGAGACAACTCGGACAACTTATCTTTGTTACAGCAAATGCACACAAATTGAATCATGTCATGAATAATAAAATAAATATAAAAGATGAGGCAACCTCAGTCGATTTACTGTTAATAGGGAAAATCGACACAAACTTAAAATCAAGTCATCAGTATTTAAGCCAATATTATGTTGAAGCAAAACCAGCCAACTTACATTTGTGAGAGTGAATCCACACAAACTCTGAGACGGGCCATGAATAATCACACAAGTCTCGTGTTGAGGCAACCTCGGCCAAGTGTTCCACTACGTTGTTGTACAGCGTGATCAAAATGTTCGGTCCCTGAAAATACGGTGGAATTATTGCAAAAGGTAACCTAGAGAATAATGTTCCTTCACACCTTTTCTTGCCAGCACTGTTTAAAAATTAATTTATTGTAACCAAATTTTAGCATCTTAATAAAAACAAATAAATATAAATGCTACAAATCTATAACAAATATAAGCATAAACATAAATGGAGAAATAAAATATGTTTTCTATTTGAAGTTGTGTCAATAAAACGTAACCTGAACGAGTGGTTCCCAAGAAATGTCTTTCCCTGTAGTAGTATCTAGTTGTAAATAGAAAATTTATAAATTATCTGTAACACTAGCTACCTGCAAAGCTGAAGTCTGTTTAATTTAACAGCCCAATGGGCTAGTGGCTTTAAAAATCAAAAACAAAACAACACCGCTAGCTCACGATGGTTTTTCCTCCACTGACGTACGTTTGATAAATGTTATTCTGACATTGATCATCGCATAATGTCAACAAATCAATAAGTAAATATTGATATTCAACTTGAACTAGATTTCTATAAAATACAGTAACAAGAAGTTTTTACATCGTCAATTACAACAATACACACAATACAGACTGTTTTCTTTTCACTTTAAAGCTTCATGGACAGGAAACAACCTTAATAAAACGTGTGTTTTGATTCGTTGTACAAGTCATGTGGTAGTAAAAATCTTGCACATGTAAACAAGGTGAAAGGTCACCAGTCCCAATTAACAGGCTAGTATAACTGAAGTACAGCCCCACTCATGTTTTGAATTACCGTGTTTGTCTTATTTATCTATTGTCTTCTAATTTAATGTCTCGTTTACTTGTGATAGGGATGTTGGCAATCACAATAACAGAGCTGGATTGACCTGTTTAATGTAGCAGTTTAAATAACATTTCACATCTGAACAAGTTTATACTTTTTTGGTCTATGAATTAACAAGTTAAATCTTGCCAATATATTTGTTGACATCTGTCTGACAATGGATATATTGCCCTGTAGGCTATTTGAGCAACTGACATCACCGTTCCTGGTGACAATTCACTACCAAATACACTGAATAAGACCAAACATTATCGTGTTACATTGTATTGTGCATTAAATTATTTTGTTTTGGGTGGTTAGAGAGAGGAGTTTGTTAAATTACTTATCCACCCCTGATGAGGGAGCGTGGATGGTGGGAGATGAGGGAGAGGGAGACAGGGAGAGAGATAAAGAGAGAGGGAGAGATATAGAGAGAAAGATAGATAAAGAGCAGAGTTCGACAAATAATTTATTTTTGAAAATTTGTTCACCTCTACAGGTCGAGATAAATTTTCTCTAAATAATACTAATACTAATAATACTCAAAACAAAATTTGTATACTCATGTACATAAAAAAGAAAAATAGAGAAGAAAACAGTGCAACCAGTTTTTTTTAGGTACTATAGGGGTTGGGTTCCTTCAAACATTGTTTTTCAGCCTTATATAAAGTGTGTTATAATTGATCAGAAATTTGGGCTAGTGCTTGTTTTTTTGGTGGGCAATACAAAATTTACAAACACACTGACTTTTAAAAAAAATTGTCATACCCTGCATTTGGTAATGGGGACATATAGTCTTAGAGAGGAAACTCGCTACATTTTTCCATTCTGTTATATGCACCATCCTACAGACAGGATAGCACATACAATGGCTTTTGATATGCCAGTCATGGTGAAAGGACTGGATCGAGAAATAGCTCAAAGGGTCCACCAACGGAGATCAATCCTAAACCGACCATGCATCAAGCAAGCACTTTACCATTGAGCTACACCCCACCCCACCCCAGCCACCTGTAAATGAACTATGCTGCAGTTACCTGGTGTAGCAGTCTGTGAAACTTTCTGAGCTTGAGGTTCTGAAGCACCGGAGTGAAGTACTCCTCCAGAAGGAAGTCTTCCACATACTCCTTCACCGGCTGACAGAGAAGAGGTGGTGCAGACGGCAACATGGACGCTAACCACTGCAGGCCTTTAGACATCTGGAAAACACAAAACATGTATCAGAGGTGGGGCAGACCACTGCAGGCCTCTAGACATCTGGAAAACACAAAACATGTATCAGAGGTGGAGAGCAGACCACTGCAGGCCTCTAGACATCTGGAAAACACAAAACATGTATCAGAGGTGGACAGCAGATCACTGCAGGCCTCTAGACATCTGGAAAACACAAAACATGTATCAGAGGTGGACAGCAGACCACTGCAGGCCTCTAGACATCAGAGGTGGACTGGAAAACACAAAACATGTATCAGAGGTGGACAGCAGATCACTGCAGGCCTCTAGACATCTGGAAAACACAAAACATGTATCAGAGGTGGAGAGCAGACCACTGCAGGCCTCTAGACATCTGGAAAACACAAAACATGTATCAGAGGTGGACAGCAGATCACTGCAGGCCTCTAGACATCTGGAAAACACAAAACATGTATCAGAGGTGGACAGCACACCACTGCAGGCCTCTAGACATCTGGAAAACACAAAACATGTATCAGAGGTGGAGAGCAGACCACTGCAGGCCTCTAGACATCTGGAAAACACAAAACATGTTCTGTAATATATGACTGACAAAGGAGAGGAAAAGAATACTTGTTTAATGACACCTAAGTATATTCTAAACTAGTTACATTGTAACGAATACATCGTTATTTCAACACTTGGATGAAGTTTGTTTTGTTTAATCACACCACTGGAGTACATTGATTAATTAATAATCCGCTATTGGATGTAAAAAAATTGTCATTCTGACTCATAGTTAATAAAGGAAACCCACTACATTTTTCTTAATGCAGCAAGGGATCTTTTATATGCGCTTTCCCACAGACTGGAAAGCACTTACCAATGCCTTTGACCAGTTGGAACGAAAGAAAAAAAAGAATCCTGTGACGCAAACACCTCAAGCGAGCACTCAACCAACTGTCTAAATCCCGCCCCCTTCAAAACTTGGAAGAAAGAAAGAGAGCAGACAGAAACATGGTCACAAGCCAATGCAGGCCGTTGCACATTTAAAAACCCCAAAAGAAACATTTGGAGTAATAATATATAGAGGAATGTGATACCCATTTGAACAAAAACATTAAGCTGAAATTGTCTTTAAAAAGCTGTAAACTGTGTACCATAATAATACATTTTAAGGTCATCTTTCTTTTTTTAGCATTTCAGAGCAAATTCAGACTACTTTGTGATAATTAGTTTAGGCAACGAAAATGATTAAAATCGGAAAAATAAAAGGCTTTAAAAATTGTCTAACCCTGTATGAGCTTGACAAATGACATATTACTTAAAGCAATCATTAATATCTAGTCATGGTAGTAACTAAAAAAAAAATATCAAAAGTTAAAACCATTTCTACATGTAGGAGATAATATTTAGAACAATAACTTTAAGCAGAAAATGTCTTTTTCCCTTTGTTTTTATTTTGTCAGTTTTGATTTAATCTACCATTATGTGCATACATAAAAAAAATTATTACTCCAGCAGGCACTCATAATGGGGAAAATAAAAATCATAATTTCTCACTGAGAAATTATTATGCATTGGTCTAACGAACAATACTATTGGATAATTTGACGCTTACAAACCAATGACCTTGTCGGTACTAAATATGACGTCATCACGATTTGGCAAACACACACAATGACGTCATGTAGTTTAAAGAGTTTGCATTTACGGCTGTCTGATTTTGGTGTTAAATTTATAACAAAATGTCATTTTAATGCAATTCATTATAGATTTTGTACCAGAATAAAGAGAACTTTTGTTTTTGAAAATTATCTATGAACGTGATTAAATTACAAAGTTATAGAAATACTCAGAACAGTGCTTAAAGTGGCGTATATCGTTTCTATACATGTATGTGCATGTGTGTGTCGAAAATAAAGGCTTTTAGAGAAAAAATAGCTCTGGTAATAAATAGAATAACAAACTCGGCACCAGTTATTATCAAATTTATGTCCCTCATGAAATAATTTTAATTTGTCACTCGCTAAAGCTCGTGACAACTGAAAATTATTTCACTCGGGACATAAATTTGATAATAACTGGTAACTCGTTTATTATCCTCTATATAAATCTATGTGCATACATAATGTTTAAAACTCACGAAAGTCCACACAGAACATATTATTCATAACTGACCTTTTCAGACAGATCGGGTAGTATTCCATCAATTGTGCTGTATCTTTGCGGCAAGCGTATCACTATCCAGTGAACATCGTGAATTAGCCGACCTACAACGTACTCCTGGATGTTTAGATTGTCTGCCACTTCCTCCAGAGACGGTCTTTCATGGGTCACTTGGGGAATGACAATCACCAATGGTAAAGCTGGATCAGCTGGTTTGCCATACACAACTGATTTCAATCTTTCACTTGCATCTTGCCAATAAGTCTGAAAAAGAAAAAGAGTAAATATGTTAATCCCATTAAGGAAGGAAATGTTTTATTTAATGACTCACTCAACACATTTTATTTACGGTTATATGGCATCGGAAATCCCAATAAGGATACTTTATATATATATATTGTATGGTCTTGCGGCTGATATATCAGGGCTTGTAGAATTTTTTTATAAAATCCACTAGCCATGGGATCAGTGATTTACTAAATTTACTAGCCACGATTAAAAATTCACCAGACCCGCTTTACTTTAAGTTAATACAATTTTACTAAATAATAGTAATAATCAGATATGTCACTTAAAGAGGGAGATACAGCTTAAAAACACTGACATTTGGGTGTTGGGGTGGGGGCAAAATAGACTTAACTGCAACATTTGACAAAACAATTATACTAGCCGTCGGGCATGGCAATAGTAGTTATTTACTAGCCCAACATTGAATATCACTAGCCCTGGGAGTGGGGCTACCATAATCTAGAAGCCCTGTATATTAACGTAAAATATATCTGGAATAAGAATAGATATACAAAATAAGACACAGAAAACAAGTTATTTCACATTAAAACATAAAATTTTAACTTAAGTGCTATATTGATATGAATAACTTACAGATAAAGGAAAATATAATACCTAAAACTCTGATGGTATACTTAATATAAGAACCAAATTCCACCATCAAACACTGTAACACTCACTTTGAACAAAAAATAAATGGAATACTTAATCCGACCTCAAACAATATAGCCTTGAGGTCAGGTCAAATAGAAAAGAAATGAATTTTTCTTCCAGCCTACAAAAGTTTATTATTTGAGGTCATTTTAAGTTGAAACGAAATGAATTCTTCTTCCAGCCTACAATAAACTGATTTGGTAAATAAGGAAATAATTTGTGACATTCATAAATCTAGTTCTTTAATTTAAAAAAAAAAAAAAATTCCCCACTGCCACTTTTTTAATTAAATGTTTGTTTAACATGTACCGAGATGAACATACATATGTGCAACTATAAACTAAATTGCAGTGATCTAGGATTTATTGTTTGAGAGAAATGGACGTAAATGTGGTAACTTAATATTGGAGGTAAATGCAAAACTTGATGACACTGACTTCGCTGTTGAAAAAGTAATACATATATTTCGCCTTTTGACTTTGTCAAGGTGAGAACTTGTTTTTATTCATCCTACAAGACAGTTCACAACTCTGAATTAATTAAAAGCCAAATTTAACTCACAGGCTTTTCATGTTGCTCGGGTAAGACAAAAATAATTGCCGAACTTCCTAACAGTAAGCGGTTCTCTTTAACTGTTTGCACCTCCTTCTGGTGAAGAGTTCCAATCAGTGTTCGTACACAGACTCCAAGTTTCAGAGATAGCCTAGTCTGCAGTTCAACATCTTTATGATAGAGGCAAAGCACTTCACCCTGTATTCAAATTACAAAATTTAATTTAATTGAAAAAACAATCACACAATAATAAATTTCTATTAAGGAAATCATATATGTAAACTACTCTAACAGACCTGCAGAAATGCCCTTGCATGGTCAAAGTAGGTAAAACAGAAGACAAAAAAGAACTCATTCATCAGTCAAATAATAATTTTGTATTCTGTAATAATTATTTTCTCTAAATACAAAAATCTTTCGATCAATGAACCAGAAATCAGAGCACTTAACAAATATAATCATACTATTGCACAGAGAAAGTAATTTGTAGCTTGTAAAACTTTCTGGATTTACAGTATTTAAACAACAACATACCACCCTCCCCATATATATACACATAACCCACTATCTACCATTGAACAGGAAATCAGAGCACTCAATACACATGTACATATAATCATATTATTGCGCAAAGAAAGTAATTTGTAGCTCGCAAACCTTTCTGGATTTACAGTATTTAAATAACAACATACCACCCTCCCCATATATATATATTTATCATATAATATCTTACATTTTTAGTGCAATCAAAGTATGTGATATTTTTCCGATCACATACTTTAAGAATTTCATAATTTTGCAAATTAGATGTAAATTAGTCGAGGTCTCGGCACTAGGTTTATTGACATTTAAGCAAACATACTTGGGTGACACTCCATGATTGACGTATGCATTCACAGTCATCAAATAAAAACATTTCAATGGCAATTTGACACTGAAAGCTATCCAGCGTTCAGAAAACAAAAAACATTAGGCATAACTTTATTTTGATGTAAGGACATCCAAAAATGACGTCATTTGAGTTTGATGTAAGGACATCCAAAAATGACGTCATTTGAGTTTGACGTAATTTCCATTCAAAAAGGCACCGCACCACATATTCTTACGTCATTTGAATATCTAATAATGGCGGACTGGAATTAAAGTTGCGTGTACAGTTTACAAAAACATGTTGTATTAAGCTTGAGCTTATATGATAAAGAGATTATTACCCTCGTATATTTTGTTATCGTCAATATCATATATTAGGAATAAAAATAATGTATTATGCTCGCATAATACTATGTTTATTCCTAATATATGATATTGACGATACCGAAAAACACTCTGGTAATAACCTCTATATATAAAACCCACTATCTACCAAACATCCAAAATATATAACATTAATTACTAAATACATATGGACACCCATATACGTATTAAGACCAGACAAACCATTGCATGTAATACCTTGTATTGGGACATGGGATGTGAAGGAATCTGTCCTCTGTGGAACTTGGCAGAAATCCATGTGTTCACCTCGTCTGACCACAGTCCATCTCCACTATCTGGCAGGGACACGACCAACTTCCAAAAGATATGGGGAACTACAAAGAACATTAAAGTATAAACTTTAAGGACATTTTTAAATTGCAACCAAATAACCCATATTAGATCAGTGATTGTATTTGCATGCAAATGTAACATATATAAAGAATAGCTATATATAATATACTATAACAGGCCTGCAGTAAAAATTAGGGACGTCTCCAATTAAATTTGTAATGACATTACAAAGATCATAATTACAATATCATAGATATTAAGTAAACTAAACATTTTGGTCTCATTTGAAAACAAAAGATTCCTAGCAGCACCAAGACCATGATATACTCTAAAGTAGTGAACCAAATAAATAGTAAAATACGTATAACAACCTTTTGAAAAAAAAACTAATCCTGGTAGCACCGTGACAGTGATAATAATTATACTCTAAAGTAATGGACCAAACAGAAAGGAAAATATGTATAACAACTCTCTGACAACAAAAGATTCCTGGCAGTACCATAACAGTGATATAAGTAATGGACCAAACAGAAAGTAAGGAAATGTTTTATTTAACGACACACTCAACACATTTTATTTATGGTTATATGGAGTCGGACATATGGTTAAGGACCACACAGATATTGAGAGCTATGGGCTACTCTTTTCGATTAGCAGCAAGGGATCTTTTATATGCACCATCCCACAGACAGGATAGTACATACCACAGCCTTTTATATAAAGTCGTGGAGCACTGGCTGGAACAAGCAATAACCCAATGGACCCACCGAGAGGGATCTATCCTAGACCGACCGTGCATCAAGCGAGCACTGTACTACTGAGCTACATCTTGCCCCCAAACAGAAAGTAAAATATGTATAACAAACCTTTTACAAAACAATAGATTCCTGATAGCACCGTGACAGTGATATACTCTCAAGTAATGGACCAAACAGAAAGTAAAATATGTATAACCACCCTTTTAAAAAACAATAGATTCCTGATAGCACCGTGACAGTGATATACTCTAAAGTAATGGACCAAACAGAAAGTAAAATATGTATAACAACCCTTTTAAAAAACAATAGATTCCTGATAGCACCGTGACAGTGATATACTCTAAAGTAATGGACCAAACAGAAAGTAAAATATGTATAACAACCCTTTTAAAAAACAATAGATTCCTGATAGCACCGTGACAGTGATATACTCTCAAGTAATGGACCAAACAGAAAGTAAAATATGTATAACAACCCTTTTAAAAAACAACAGATTCCTGATAGCACCGTGACAGTGATATACTCTCAAGTAATGGACCAAACAGAAAGTAAAATATGTATAACAACCCTTTTAAAAAACAACAGATTCCTGATAGCACCGTGACAGTGATATACTCTAAAGTAATGGACCAAACATAAAGTAAAATATGTATAACAACCCTTTTAAAAAACAATAGATTCCTGATAGCACCGTGACAGTGATATACTCTAAAGTAATGGACCAAACAGAAAGTAAAATATGTACAACAACCGAGTCATCCTTTACCTGTGAGGTGTAAATACTGGCCTCTGTTTTGCATAAAGACATTTTTAATCTGTTGGCCAACGACTGCCACGAGATCGAAGGGCTGCCAGGCTTTCTGCAGCATCAGGTGCTGGTGCAGACACTTGGCCGTGATCTGAGCGGTCAGCATCAAACTGCGATGGAACATGTCCATGGGGGACTCGATGTTCAGCTGAGCGCATCTGTTGATGTACATCGACTTGTTGACCACGACGCTCGACTCCCTGTCGGGGAGCAGCTGTTTCAGCTGGGACGAGATGCTCAGGCACGAGGGCGCACACGGGAACGCGAGCATCGCCCTCTTCAGTTTGATGCGGTCTGCATACCGCTTCTTCCACACCTGGAGAAAACTGCCGGCTCGATGGAGCTTGACGCACTGTTCGATTTCCTCGAGTTGCTTCAGTCTCTGAATTAGGAAGAAATAGAGAGAATATTTATACCAATTGCAGGGCTAGCTCTGGCACTCAACAAATTCACGAATTGTGAATCTGATTTCAATTTGGCGGGGGAAAAATATCTTGTTGGAAAATAGCTACAAGTTTCGTATTTCTGATCACCTAAAGGTAGTCCTGAATTGTACCCAGAGTCTGAATGAAAATAATAAAACGAAACTGTAGGGCTCAGTGTATTAGAGGTTATGCTTATGCTACATGTCAATTATTCGTAAATTATGTAAATAAAAAGCCTAATTATTTTTCAGCTAAGACGTTTACCTGGACCTAAATGGTTATTAGCCATCTGTTCTGAATGTTTATTAGTCATTTGAGACATGAGAGAGAGAGAGAGTCGGAGACAGACAGACAGTGAGTGACAGACAGACAGACAGAGTGAGAGAGAGAGAGAGAGAGAGAGAGAGAGAGAGAGAGAGAGAGAGAGGGGTAGAGAGAGAGAGAGAGAGACAGAATGAAAGCCGTGAGAGAATGAAATCCAGAGAGAGATGGGGGAAGGCAGAGAGAGGGAGAGGGAGGGAATTTGCTGCTGTCACAGAAGAGACTACTACTCTCAAGTACATCAAAAGTAATCAACACATTGCATCTCAGACGAGTGCTTTACCACAGAGCTAAATTCCGCCACCATTATACACAATGAGATAAAGACATGTTCAAACCACTTGTCTTGTTAAAAATCATTCTCCAGCATACTGACCTCAACAACATCTACTTGATGCACCTCTGAGCTGACCTCATTCACCATGTCGGCTACACACTGTTCAATCCACACTTCAGAGATACTCTGTGTACAACTCTCAATTCTTTCTCTCTTCTGGACTGCATGCAGTTCCCTGTAAAATAAAGACCACGTAAACATTACTGAGACTATAAGTTACACAAATTAAAGATTAAAATGTACTAAAACACGAAGAAGTAAATAATTTAAAGCATTTAACGCTGTCACTGTGTTAAATGCACAAATTAACAACAACATAATTTAAACAAAGTTTTAAATCACATTGATTGTTATTCAAAGTTAGTGCTGAGTACAATATGGCTAAATCGATCAAACTAACCATCAAACTGACTGGCCCTTAGCTGTTGGAATAAGAGGTGGTAATACAATGCACATTTTTGTCTGGCATAATATAACACTATAGACACACAAAAAGAAACCAACTTAAAAATATTGTAAATTCTGTCATCTTGATAAAAAAACAAAACACAAAACTACACCCTCTCAAAAAAGCCTTGAAACTAACATAACTATTTAAAAATATGGTTGCCAGTGGTGACCAGACAACCAATTATTTGAACCCATGTAAATGATACAATTTTGGCATAAGATTAGCTGTGACAATGACTATAGACATACTCTCATTTCAAACTAACCTGACTTCCACTGTGACCATATTTGAATTTTCTTGATGTTTTAGTTGTTCACATACATGGATAACACATAATTGTCAAAGTAACTTATCTAATTTGTGACTGTGTATAAGATAACACCTCACTAATTTCAAACTAACCTGACTTCCGATGTGACCATGTTTCTCACTTCCTGATCTACGACACTCTGCATCAGTTCTTCACTGATCGACTCGGTGGCGCGAGTGGTGGACAACTGTCGCTCCTGTCGCTTATACTCTTCTTTACGGGCAGCTTCTTCTTCTTCACACACACACTGACACACCTCGCTAAAACAAAAGCAAGGACACTTAAGGAATACCTATTTAACAGCACTTTTAAAGGGACATTCCCGAGTTTGCTGCAATTTTTAAGATGTTATTGACTAACAGAGACTTTTTAACGATTGTAATTATATTTTTCTGCATAACATATTAGTGGTTGTATATTAAACGTGTTTCTTATCATTCTAATAATATGTACCAGCTTAAATTTCATTTTATTTCCTAACATATGTTTTTTTATACGTACGAAATTATTTGAAGACAATCTCCATTTTGGGCTTCTTACAAATATTAAGACGAACAGAAACACATTGAATATACAGACATTGATATTGTAAACAAGTTAATATATTTAATATGTAAGTTTAATCGTAGAACTATTTTATTAGTCAGAAACATCTTATAATGCAGCAAACTCAGGAATGTCCCTTTAAGACATTTTCAGGGTTCCCGTCAGAGGGTAAAACGGGTATGGCGCCATACCCAAATGTTTTGGCAGATTTTATTTTTTTAAGTCAATCTTTTGACAAAATTGGAGAAAACTTGGAGTGTTGTTTCTTTTATGGAGTGCACTTGTTTAAGAACAGGTAATGTGAAAAGAAATAATTATTCTTATCATTATTGTATGATTTTCTTAACTCTAACCATAAACTTAACCCATTTTCTTTCTAGGGAAGGCCCCCCCCCCACCCCCCCCCAGACTGGTTGCATTCATTTCCATAGTGTCATACCCAATACTTTCTTTCGGGCAGAAACATTGATTTTAAACCATCATGATGGTTAGTTGGTGTCCAACCTCATCAGGAAACATTTTGAAAGAAAGAAAGGAAAGAAATGTTTTATATAACGACGCACTCAACACATTTTATTTACGGTTATAGGGAGAAAAGCCATATTGTATTTGTGGTCATCACGTTGAAGATTCGGAACATTTCCTGTTATTTTTCCCTCTATACAACACAGAGTGCCAGGTTAAATCATTTAAATTTAAATATCAACACATTAATATATGGCGATCCCAACCTAACACTACAAGAAAATAAGTCTCATCTTCAAAGCATCAAAGCAATCCAACACATCATTTCTGAAAGCAAACGTTTTGACGAATAAAATCATCCACCTTCTCCATTCTTCTTCTTGTTTCTTTGTTTACATACAAATATTTATATTTTGACAGGATGAAAATACAAGTTTTACTTTTTGCAACACTAAATGCACATCTTGTATTTTTCTCAACATGTCCATGTTGACCAGTTAATACTTCAATTGTATATTAATGTAGGCAAAGGTCTTTATATTGGCTACACCTGTTGACCTATCCCATCTGTTAATATATAAACAGAAATAAATATTGTTTAAACCAAAATGATTATTTCAACACATAATCAGAAGAGGAAGGAAGGAAATGTTTTATTTAATGATGCACTCAACACATTTTATTTACGGTTATATGGTGTCAGACATATGGTTAAGGACAACACAAATGTAGAGAGAGGAAACCCGCTGTCGCCATTTCATGGGCTACTCTTTTCGATTAGCAGCAAGGGATCTTTTACATGCACCATCCCTCAGACAGAATAGTACATACCACGGCCTTTGTTACACCAGTTGTGGAGCACTGGCTGGAGTGAGAAATAGCCCAATGGGCCCACTGACGGGAATCGATCCCAAACCGACTGCGCATCAAGCGAACGCTTTACCACTGGGCTACGTCCCGCCCCTGTAATCAGAAGAGAGACGAAACATGCTACCTCAACAGTCTCCTCCTACCAAAAGAGCAGCAAGAGATCTTTTATATGCACTTGCACACAGACTCTGAAGCTGGAGGGGCAAGAGTATATGGTTTCCATCCACTCCCAGTTGAAAAGCCATGATCTAAATATGGATCTGAATATTTTTAATATTTTTTTTAATCCTACAGTTTACAAGAATTTAACTCATAATATGAACAGTTGATTATGACCATTCTAAAAACATTTGTTTAAAAAATAGTTTTTTAAAGAACCTTTTCTGAAGTATACTCCTCAAATTGATCTCAAATAATTATTTGCGATTAGATAATTTGTTGAGCGATTGTTTAAACATTGCATCTTTACAAATTAATCAAATGTTTTGTTTCGATAAACATTCTAAAATACTATAAACAATACATAGAGAATAATATGAGTGGCCAATAGATACCATTTATATTGCGAGTTATTTTATAACGTATCTAACAAGCGAAAGCGAGCTGGCTATGTTTATGTTTTGAAACGAGTTGTAACATGAATGGTATTTAACAGAAAGGAATGTTGTATTCTATTGCTAACATATCCTCCAAAAAACAAAAACTCTTTTAAAATAAATTTAAACATCTTTTCCAACTAAAAACTATTTATGATCCTAGCACTTAAAAACTTACGAGTCACAGACAAATCAATTTGAGGTTAACTTACACATAACAGAACATTCAATTTCGATTGTTTTTTTCTTTTCATTGTTTGGTATGACTGTACCAGTGTTATGTCTTTAAAGTGCTATCACACATATATATTTTATGTGTGTTATTAGTATGTGTTTTCTCTTTTATAGCTACTTCATCTGTCCTCAACAATGCAAAGGATAGTAGTCTGGTTCGAACATCCCAACAGCCAATGGGATGGCCTAAAAATCTTCTACTGTGCACCCTTTCCTGTTCCGATCACGTGACTGTAACTTCCGTCTTTTTCCTGAGTGAATCGCACAAAGAATTGGAAGCGGGGAGGCCTGGGAGGATATATGCATTGTTGAGGACAGGTGAAGTTGAAAAAACAAAAATGTTTACCTGACAAGTGTACTAGTTGTTTCTTCAATTAACTCCTCTGCCATTGTTTGTGTGGCAAGGTGAACCTCATAGGCTGCCTGTAACAGACTCCGAGACAGGTCCAAAACAAACTCATCTATCACTTCTATGAACAAGTCTTTAGCTACATGTTTGATTATCTGCAACGTAATTGTCAAAACAGTTAGTTGTATCAAGCATAAGAAAAGACCTGAAATGGCAAAGCCATGATGACTTGTATGTCATGTACTGGATAATGAAAAGAAAAATCAAACAACCTAACTGCTGAACAAATTTAAAAAGTGGATTTAAAAATTGTTACCATATCAGGTCTCCAAAAATTGAAAATCTGCAGAAATAAATCCAAGTAACCCATTTCCTTTTTGCAGTGCTCCAAATTTCACACGAACAATAAATAGGTTATGCACAATTAGATTCACACAAGCAACGTGCAATTTTCAGAGGCTGTCATATGGAATATTGTTCAAGCTAACAGCATACACCCGATAACATATATGTTAACAGAGTCAGGAAGGAAGGAATTCTTTTATTCAACGACGCACTCAAATCATTTTTATTTTCGGTTATATGGCGTCAGACATATGGTTAAGGACCACACAGGTACTGAGAGAGGAAACCCGCTGTTGCCACTTTACGGGCTACTCTTTTTCAATTAGCAGTAAACGGATATTTTATATGGACCATCCCACAGACAGGATAGTACATACCACAGCCTTTATTACACCAATTCTGGAGCATTGGCTGCAACAAGAAATAGCCCAATGGGCCCACCGACGAGGATTGATCCTAGATTGATTGTGCATCAGGTGAACGCTGTACCACTCTAGCTACATCCTGCAGCAACAAGAGTCGGAAAACATGGTAAGAGGTGTTTGAACAGCCCTTTTGGTTATTTTATTTTTATGTCAGCAAAAAACGGGGGGAGGGGGGCCTGCATCCATTGGTGCCTCCTCCTGGATCTACACCTGATATATATGGAAGGAAATCCTATATTATTTTACATTGAAGTAATATAGCATTATCAGTAAAAATATATCCCAACACTCAAAGTGTGCCAGATACAATTGTACAATACACATGTAACTGAATAATAGTAGAGTAAAGATTGTTTAAAAACACCACTAGAACAAAATGATTAATTAATTAATTAATCATCAGCTATTGGATAACAAACCAATTGGTAAATTAAATGCAGTCTTCAAAGGAAAGCTGCTCCATGAGAACTATTTAGGTTTTCTACACTCCCAGTCCCTCTGGGCCCTGTTCCACGAAGCAATCTTAGTATTACTATTGCCGTAAATACCTACCATCGCAACCTTAATTTTGTTCTATGATCACCAGCCCATTCCACTATGCGGCATAGCTTACTATTATCGTAAATTAAGGTGAAAATTTACAATGGGTACAAGGCAGTTGTAAGCCACTAACGTAGATGTCAAATGGTGTTAGATGATGATTTGATCATTTTCTAAGAAAGATACTAACTTTTTGTGTCAAAATGGATCTAATATATACCAAATACCTTTTGTGAAACTCGGCATTCAATGAAAAACATTCTAGGTCATACGATCTTCACACGAAACTACAGGAGATAACTCTCATGTCTTATGCATTTGGCAATTATCGCTTAGTAAAGAAACTGACAAAGTTGCTTTATGGATGTCTGATACCAGTGAATACATCCAAAATGTTCCGAAAAGTCGGTAACCAATTTATTATTCAACTAATTCGTACTTCTTCGCAAAGAAGATTTTAATCATTAAAGGGGCACTCAAGACTACCATAAGGTTGCTTTGTGGAATGGCAATAAAGTTTACTTGCCAGCTGTAAAAATCACCTTAAGTCACTACAATTAACCTCAACTACAATTCTTTCATGGAACTGGGCCCTGGCCAGTGGAAATATATCTTCAGTTTTGCTCTTGTTATGCACAACAGATTTCACTCTAGTGAATATTGGTTTTATAATCCAATTAGTTAAGATTCTTTAGTGAAACTAAAAATTATAGCAATTTTTAAATTTCTAAATTAGCTGTAACACACCTCATTAGAAAATGCTGTTTTAATGGCCTTAAGAGCCTCTGCCTTGGAAGCCGATTCTTCATCAGCTACAGGCAATGCGTGTTTTTGTTCAACTGCTGAAACAGATACGATTGAAGCTGCTTGTGTAGAACTAGGATAGGAAGTCTGAGATGGCTGGATTGATGATGTCCCTAAAACTGAAAATACACAGTAATTAGCATCTAACGTTCATAAAGTATAATGTATATCAAAACAAGCAAGAAAAAATCTAAATTTATTCCTGTGAAAGGAATAGATGAAATATTTTTCAAAACAAGTGTAATTGAATTTTCTTTCCCTCTCATTTGTGAGACAGTGATTACTTTTTTTTGATGAACTGTAAGTTGATCTCGGCTATAAATCGAGTCCCTAATTTCAAGCCCTGAAAACTTTTTTTGTTTTTATTGGCATACGTTTGATAAATGTTATTCTGACATTGGTCATCATCGCATAATGTCAACAAATCAATAAGTATATATTAATATTCAACTTGAACTAGATTTCTATAAAATGCAGTAACAAGAAGTTTCTACATAGTCAATTACAACAATACACATGATACAGACTTTGTTTTCTTTTCACTTTAAAGTTTCATGGACAGAAAAGAACCTTTATAAAACGCATGTTTTGATTGGTTGTACAAGTCACGTGGTAGTAAAATCTCGCACATGTAAACAAGGTAAAAAAAAAGGTGTGAATCACCAGTCCCAATTAATTAAAAGGCTAGTATAACTGAAGTACAACCCCAGTCATGTTTAGAATTACTGTGTTTGTCTTATTTATCTATTGTCTTCTAATTTAATGCCTCGCTTACTTGCAATAGGGATGTTGGCAATCAGAACACAATAACAGAGCCAACTTGACCTGTTTTATGTGTGTAACAGTTTGGATAACATTTCACATCTGTACAAGATAATACTTTTTTCTGTCTATCAATTAACAAGTTAAATATTGCCAATATATTTGTTGATATCTGTCTGACAATGGCTGTATTGCCCTGTAGGCTATTTGAGCAACCAACATCACTGTTCCTGGTGACAATTCACTACTGAATATACTGAACAAGACTGTGCATTATCTGTTCCATTGTATTGTGCATTAAATTCTTTTATTTGCTGTGGTTAAAAAGAAGTTTGTTAAATTACTTACCCACTCCGGATAAAGGGGCGGGGATTACGGGGTGGGCCAAAATGGGACAATGGTTTAGGATCAAACATGAGAAAATAGGGTAGGTCATGCAGTTTTAAAAAACCCTAAATTATTAATTTATTTTTCAAACTTCATTCACCTCTACAGGTCAAGATAAATTTTCACTAAATAATACTAATACTAAGAATACTAGAAAAAAAAAGTTAAATGTTTTTTTATACTCACTTACATAAAAAAAGGGAGAAGAAAACAGGTCAGTTAGGTTTTTTTTTATAGTTATTATAGGGGCTGGGTTCCTTGAAACATTCTTTTTCAGCCTTATATAAAGTGTGTTGTAATTGATTAGAAATTTGGGCTAGTGCTTTAGTTTGGTGGGCTAGAGGAATTTACAAACCCACTAGCCCTGTGGCTAGTGACTTTTTAAAACAATTGTCACACCCTGGTAAATAGAAGGAAGGAAACATTTTATTTAACTACGCACTCAACACATTTTATTTACAGTTATATGGCGTCGGGCATATGGTTAAGGACCACACAGATATTGAGAGATTAGACCCGCTATCGCCACTTCATGGGCTACTTTTTTCAATTAGCAGCAACAATCTTTTATATGCACCATCCCATAGATGAGATAACACATACCACGGCCTTTGATATACCAGTAGTGATACACTGGTTGGAGCGAGAAACAGCCCAATGGGCCCACTGACAGGGATCGATCCCAGACCGACAGCGCATCAAGCGAATGCTTTACCAATGGGTTATGTCCCGCCCCCTTTTGTAAATAGTGTCATCCAAAAAGGTACCTCAAAATAGAAAAAAGTATCCATTGATCGGAAAAGCATACTAATTCCTAACGAAATGAAACATTACTTTTTTATTTTCAAAAATATAGTGTCGAAAAAACTTATTTTTCCAATACAGTAATACAGTATATGGGTAAACGAGTAATTGCACAGTTTTTATAATTACATACCTTGAGCCTTCAATGCATCTGTAACAATAAACTTTCCCTCGCTGTCAAAACTGAATGTAGGCGGTGGTGGATTGAATGGGCCAAACGGTTCACCATTGATCACCTGTATAGATAAAAAACAATCAATCATGCTTGACATCAACATCCATAGTTTCATCAATATCCATAGTTTCATCAACATCCATAGTTTCATTAATCTAAGAAAATTTTAAGTTTGATTTGTTTTAACACCACTAGAGCACATTGATTAAATTAATCATTGGCTATTGGATGTCAAACGTTTGGAAATTCTGACTCGTAGTCATCAGAGGAAACCCGCTACATTTTTCCATTAGCAGCATGGGATCTTTCATATGCACTTTCCAACAGACAGGAAAGCACATACCACAGCCTTTGACCAGTTGTGGTGCACTGGTTGGAACGAGAAAAACCCCAATCAGTTCCCTTTTCATTAACACTTATTCTGACCTCTAAACTTGGTGCATTTTTCCACTCTCTTACTGATCAGTCCAAACATCCCAACAGCTAACCAAATACTATATCTTCCATTGTGTCATTTATAAAAAGAAATAAATGTTTACCTCTCCAACTGGTAACAACCTCTTCAACTCGATTAAGTTTCTCGATCTCGTTGGTAGGAACGTCGTTTCCGGAATGATGAAAGACGACCGATCCAGCACAAGAGCATCATCCTGGATGTCGAGACCATAAAACTCACAGAAATGACAGGCTTCCTGACTACTCTCGAAATGTAGCATTCGGATCAGATCTTGCAGTGGAAACTATTGGGAGAAAAAAATACAGAGCAAACCAATTTAATAGGCTATTAAATTAAATTATAGCTCGGCGATCAATTCTTGTGGTAGAATCCAAAGGAGGGAAAACGATATAAAACAAATAAACTTAGTTTGCTGAGTATTAAAAATATGGCAATGGTTTAGGTTTAGCAATGGAAACTTAAGAGAAATAAAATACAGAAATAAATAATATATATTTTTAACTGATCTAGCTTCTTTGTGATAGCAGCTAAATGACATAGAAGAATGGCATTTTATGGGAAGAAAATTAATGGGAATAATCCACTGATGTTACTAAAGTGGTGTTCTCATTAATCAATTTGTTGTACTGACTTGTCGCATGCAATTTGTCATAGCAACTCAAATCATGTGTGTGGGAAGTCGTACCGTCATGAGATTATGACGTCAAACAAAGTTCATCAGTTTAAAAATATTTTGCAGAAAATGTAAGTGCATACAAATTTCCACTGAAAAAAAAAAAAAACACATGAAGGTAGACAATTTACTGATATTATGTAACAAAACAATTATTGACCACATCTGGATAACAATAGTTTTTATGGGTTTTAAAAACTAACAAACAAAAACCCTGTGAGGTAACAAAACTGAACGGTTGAACTTTAATGTGATTTTATCGACTGAGAGCTTACAATTTGTTGTGAGAAACAGATAATGTTCTAATAGGTATGACTCCAACACGACTTGTCGTATAAGGCCAAACAAAATAAATTTCTGGTCTCTGGTCAGCTTGCGTGTCAATTTAAAAAATATATTATTTCCCGCAGTATGACGTCGATTTTTGCTGGGCTTTTCTTGCTATGACGTAAAACCGTATTTGAAGCCAAAATGCCATCACACATGAACTAGGACGTGCATTCTGATTTCAATTTAAATATACCCCTTATTTCGGTATCAAATATACCCACATTTTCTATGCAATCCATGCTTTAAAAAAAAAAAAAAAAAAAAAAACTTACATTACTGCATCAATTCTCGAACTTTGGTGTGACCAGACACCAACTTTTTTTTCTGCATAAGACTAATGTCAGGGATCGAAACGGCCTGTGGCCAGGTCGCCAAATGCGACCAATGGCCTCTTTGGGCGACTTAAATATTTAAAAAATAATGGCCTTAGTCGCCCAAATAATATTATCTTCTTTAGAGCTATAACATATGAGCCAATATCAATATTTGTATTCCACATTAAAATCTTGCTCGTGGTTCGCTTACCATAATTTGCCAACATGCATTATTATTTTTGGGGCCACCATATTTTTTGGCGAGTTTTGAACCCTGAATGTCATTCTGATTTAGGTGTTCTTACAGTACGATTCGATACAGTACGATTCGGTGCGACTAATCGCGTAATGAGAAAACCCCGTAAACAGTGAAGTAACAAATATATATCGGTGATTGTCATTTTAAAGATTCTCTCCTCCTTTCACTAGCCTACCTTGCTGTTCTTGCCACCGTAAGCCTTCAGAATTGTATTCAGTGCTTTCTGCCGAACCTGGTTGAAGTAGCGGTGCATGATGCAGGCACTCAGATACGAAGCCTCCTTGACCAGTCGGAAAAACCGCACATAGTTGTTGCTGTTGACTGCATTGTATACCTTGATGGCCAGCTTTACCTCCTTGGTGTTCTGTATTTCTGGCCGCAGCTGCTGAATTACTCTGAAAACAATGACAGCATTTTTAATTACTGTAAATCTTGAAATTAATGCAAGCAAGATATTAAAGCGAAAAATGTGTTCAATGTATCAGCGTATTAATAATAATGACTTGATGCATTATATTTTAACCTATGTCACCACCTAGAAAACAAACAAACAACCAAACATGTATCTATTAGACTGAAAGTCCATGATATGTCTGTAATGGTCTTGGGGGTTTTTTTCCATCCCAGACAAAAAAAAGTTTTTTGGTTTGTTTAACGACACCCACTAGAGCACATTGATTTATTAATTATCGGCTGTTGGATGTCAAACATATGGTCATTTTGACACAGTCATAGAGAGGAAACCCGCTATGTAAAAAGTGTGTTTCATTTAACGCCACTAGAACACATTGATTTTTTATCTTTTAACATATGGTCATTCTGACAGTTTTTAAGAGGAAACCCGCTTTTGCCACATAGGCTACTCTTTTACGACAGGCAGCAAGGGATCTTTTATTTGTGCTTCCCACAGGCAGGATAGCACAAACCATGGCCTTTGTTGAACCAGTTATGGATCACTGGTCGGTGCAAGTGGAAACCTGCTGTTTTTCCATTAGTAGCAAGGGATCTTTTAGATGCACTATCCCACAGACAGGATAGCACATACCACATCCTTTGATATACTCCATCCCAACCAGTGCCCCATGACTGCATCAATGACCATGGAATGTACATTCTTGTCCATGAAAAAGTGCATATAAAAGATTTACTGCTGCTTTTTAGCAGAAGTAGCCTATGTGACAGCAATTCTTTATGTAAAGATGACATGTGAGATAGATAATTAATTCATTTATCACAAATAAATGTAACTGTAACAAAATTCAATTCTTACAGATCACATGCGAGACAGATTACTATTTCATTTATAACAAATAAATGTAAATATAACAAAATGCGACTTACAATATTATAATAATACATCCTTAAGAACTGAATATTCTGAAAGTGCTAGGATGCCATAATAGCTGTATATGCATGGTACTGTGGTCTATCAGAGTGCACCTTGCGGCCCAATACGATTTCAGCACTCAAGGTTTCTGTTAGGGTTACCTCACCCTTATCAGTCCAGTCACTACCCATCCACGAACCCAGCTTGGGTATTCCTAACAGAAGCCGAAACTCCTTCTGGCATAGCTCTCTGGGTCACTGAGACATGCAAGCCCCCTCACCACGTCAAGAAATGGATGATAAAGGGAAAAAGTGCTAGGATGTCATAAAACTACAAAAAAAAACACCAGTAGTTTATCGACATATCAAAAACCCATTCCTAACCCTGTCGCCTACCTGAGTGTGTCTCCTTCGTTGAGGTTCATAAGCACGATGTAAGCGCGGAATTCGGCCTCGCTCGGACAGAAGACCGCATGCTTGAGCGCCAGGTCATGGTAGAACTCCTTGAGTGTCTGCAGACACTTGGTGAGGTTCTCGTTGTTGATCTTCTCGTCAAACACCGCCATGTCTTCCTCGCACAGCCGCTCGGAACAGAACACGTGGAAGCGCACGCACTTCTCGATCAGACCCACCGCCGCCGGGGTGCACAGCTGCTGCTGGGTGATTTCCTGCACGGAAGGAGGAAGGAAATATTTTATTTAACGACGCACTCAATACATTTTATTTACAGTTATATGGTGTCAGACATGGTTAAGGACCACACAGATATTGACAGAGGAAACTCTCTGTCGCCACTTCATGGGCTACTCTTTCTGATTAGCAGCAAGGGATCTTTTATATGCACCATCCCACAGACAGGATAGTACATACCATGGCCTTTGTTACACCAGTTGTGGAGCACTGGCTGGAACGAGAAATAGCTCAATGGGTCCACTGACGGGGATCGATCCTGGATCGACTGCACATCAAGCGAACGCTTTACCACTGGGCTACGTCCTGCCTCTCCTGCAGGGAAGACAGAATTAATTTAGATTAGCATGAAGAGAATTTAATTGAACTGATAAATGGTTTAGGAATAATGATGGCCTAAATTTATGACAGGTCATCATCTCATCCTGTTTAAGTCTTGAAACTCATTTTGTGGATGGGGAATTATACTTCTTATTAGATGTTTAGTGTAACAATCTTCAACAACAATGAATTTGGTGTATTTCCTCATACAAACAATATATATGTGAACGATACCAATGATCAATACAAAACAAGAAAATTATGTCTCACTTGACATTTAACAAGTCAAAAAATAATGTCTATGACTAAGCTGAGTTATTTCAGTTAATGTTCTGAAACCTAGAAATTCACACTGTAAAACAAATATTATAGCAGACAGACTAACAATCTGGAGACAATATTTTCACATCAAACAGTAACAATCTAATGAAAATTAGCTCCACTATTACATGTGGATCTAACAGCAGCTCATTGGAGCTCATGTCCAGTTGACATTTCATTCGACCAATCAAAACCGTACTTGCAAAATCGTGCCAGTGATTTAAAAAGAATTTGAAAACATTCGGGATTATGCCGAGGTGTACAAAATGATTCGGGTGAATTACGAAGTATGCCGGAAACTAATTTTAATATAAAATTTTATATAAAATTCATTTCAAGACGAAAAAAAAAGAAAACCTGTGATGGTATAGCCATAAAATCTGTTTATACTAGTATCCAATCCAGAGTTTATTACTGCACTTTCCCCCTGTTTTTTAATGTTGAAATAGACCAACAAGTTCGCCTATTGCATAAGTAGTCTCTCCTGATATTTTTAGGACTTTTATGCTCCCGAGTAACGCTATAAAAGGCGAAGTGTAATTGGTCGATATTTAAATTGTTATTTATAGATGAAAACACACCTGGACATGGGAGTCCACGCAATGCTGTTAGACCTACTGGTAGACCGGTAGAGCTAATTTTAATCAGATTGAAACAGTAACACCATACCTTTCTAATTCCACGAGTTCTATCCCAGAGAAACTGATACCATTCACACCAGTTGAAATCATCCCCGCGATCCACTATCTCCTTCAGCAGGTAAGTCATCGTCTGTACGAGCACTTCCTCCGGGCGCAGCTCGTGAGGCAGGGGCTCCTCCTGTTATGAAAAACAAAAACAAATACTAATATATACTACATAAATTTCATTGCTTACGGCTATTCCAAAACTGACAACATGGCATATTTTAAACCATGGCAATTTGGTGAAATAGTAAGGGTATTTCAATGCTTTGGAAAGAGCGACAGAGACGGACAGAGACAGAATCCAAGAGAAACACAGACAGAGCTTTTAGTTAAAGTTTGGTTTGTTCATCGACGCCACATGGGCACATTGATTTATTAATCATCGGCTGTTGGATGTCAAACATTTGGTAATTATGACATATAGTCCTAGAGATGAAACATGCTACATTTTTCCATTAGTAGCAAAGAACCTTTTATATGCACCATCCCAGTCATGGTGCACTGGCTGGAATGAGATATAGCCCAATGGGCTCAGCAATGGGAATCGATCCTAGACTCACAGCTTATCAGGTGAGTGCTTTACCACTGGGCTACATTCCGCTCCAAGACAGTGAGAGATACAGATAGAGAATAAATGAATGTTTAACAGTACCCCAGTAGGAAAAACAAACTGTTAATTAATAAAAACAATAATTCTAAACAAAGAAAACCCTACAGATCAGAGTGAAGAAAGTTAAAATACATGTAATTGCAATGAATAATAATGATTTTTAAATAATCAGAAAGTATGCCTATCATACATATATTAATTTTCAGTTTCAAAGAGAGATTGCCATCATCAAATATTTAATTTCAGGAAAATAATTTTGTTAAAATTTGGATTGCAATTCTGTCAAACCTGATCTGCCGAGGCTCGTGAGTATTCCTTGACACATCTAGCATGGTCTGCTTTGGGATTCTGACCAGGCTGGAAGCAGAAACAAGCACATGAGAAAAATATAAGACATTGCCGACTACAACAAAATATAAATAACCTAAAATATACAGAGATGTGATACCCATTTAAAAAGAACTGATCTTTAACAAAACTGGAAACTTTCCACCATACATAAACAGGCATCTGAAAAAAAATGACGAGTTTCATTTGCATATACTGCTTGCACAAGCCTAGTTTTGCACAACCCAATTTTCATTTGACTATTAAATTCATGACATCATTTACAAGGTTATGCAAAAATTAAATAGGTTACCTCCACTTGTTTTTGTGTAACCCATAAATGATTTATAAACCAATGCCAATTACATAATAAAAAATGCCAATTTTTAATTCTCAGAGGACTGCCCTACATAAATGTAATTTTTCACCATTTCTGATCAAAAAAATAAAAAAATGTTTTAACACGCACTGAACACATTTCATTTACGGTTATATGGCATCAGACATATGGTTAAGGACCACACAGATATTGAGAGAGAAACCCGCTGTCGCCACTTCATGGGCTACTCTTTTCGATTAGCAGCAAGGGTTCTTTTATATGCACCATCCCACAGACAGGGTAGTACATACCACAGCCTTTGATATACCAGCCATGCCATTTCCGATCAAATTCGGTAACTGTTGCAATTATAGAGAAACATACCGTATTTTCACTGCCAGGTCCGTATTCAAAGATGCTGAGTCTCCTTTTGTCTTCGCGGTCGTAGCGTTCCTTCTCGGGACACATGTCCCTACAGGCGCCAGTAAATGCTTTAGCTGTTACCAAATCACGCTGCTTAGCTACAAAAACAAAAATCAAAGTGGTAAAATCATAAATTTAATGTTAAAAGGATTTCCTCAAATGAGACACATAGCTCAGTAATATTGCTTTAGTCAATTCCAGAATATTGTTAAAATGTTTTAAGGTAAATTTTGTTACAGCCACATATATTTTCTTTTCTTTTCCTTTTTTTAACTAATCTTGATACAATTCAGCAAATAACTATTAACAAGGTGATCCATTTGACAGATGCATGCTGTTATTAAAAAAAAAATCAAATATTAAATAAAATTGTTGCCAAACATCCTTTTGTACTTGGAGAAGGGAAGGTGGTGGGGAAAATTTTTCCACCATATAAAACTGAACAGCTGGGGTTTCACTGAATAATTGTTTTAAACTTATTAAACAACACCCCAAAACATGTTCTTAGTTATTAGTTTATCAGAGTATACTTTTGACAGCTGATTTGGAGAATAAGAGAAGAAACCTGCTACCAATTCTGGTAAGTAGCAAAAACGTTTTTGCAATTATTCCACAAATAGCACATTGCTGTGACTTTTCATATACCGTACCTGTACCAGTTGTGGAGAATTGGTTGGAATGGGAGAAAACTCCATCCATCCTTGATAAAGTTTGTTTTGTTAACAATACCACTAGAGCACATTGATTTATTAATCATCGGCTACTGAATGTCAAACATTTGGTAATTTTTACATAGTCTTAGAAATCCACTACATTTTTCTATTAGTAGCAAGGGATCTTTTATATGCACCATCCCACAGACAGGATAGCACAGGATGGCTGGATCGAGAAATAGCCCAATGGGCCCACTGATGGGGATTGATCCCACACTGACCGCGCATCAAGCAAGTGTTTTACCACTGGGCTACATCCCACCCCAAGACTGAGACAGAGAAAACCATACCTCTAACTTGTCTAATGAGTTTGTCCCTCTGATCTAGCACTTGCATCTTCTCTTGGTTTGTCTTCGCAACAATCTTAGCCAAGTAATTAAGAGTCACTGAAATAAAAAGTGTAGAGAAATGTTAAAAGGTATTTAACTTTTGAAGTAAATCCAGAATTAAAAATACCTGATTTTTTTTTTTTTTACATAAATGTAACATATATATTAATGAATGAATGAATGAATGAATGAATGAATGAATGAATGAATGAAGTAATGAACAAACAAACAAACGAACGAACCCAATACAAACATTAGAAACTATATATCATATATCAAACTGATTGAATCAACATCCTGGTGTGTTCTCAGCTTCATGGAAAGAGACAACCCCTTTTTACACAAATGACTTTCCATAAATTGGTATCAACTTCTAAAAATGTAATGACATATTTACTACTTTGCCTGATTCTCACTGAACACTTTATCAATTTATTAAAATATCCATGCCTCAAATTAAGCTATCAATTGTCCAAAAACATAATTAGTGTCAAAGTTAAACTTATACCAGTTTTAATACCATTATGTGACCCTCTCTAATGAAACCACAAGATAAGTCAAATTTGTTATCATTTCTACGTTCAGTTGTTATCAGTGATGGAAACTGCATGTACAGCAGTCAAAGGAAAGTAAAGGAATATTAACGATATCTGAGCATTTTTGGAACTATGGCTATTTGGTATTTAACAATATTTTAGGACAAGAGCTAAAGTTAAAGTTTGTATTGTTTAACAACACCACTAGAGCACAGTCAACCACTGCAATTGGCCATGGCAATTGGCAATGCCGTGGAGTTGTTAATTCTCAAAGGCACTTTTCAGCTTTGAACTATATTCACTTTTTCCCTTGCCACAGACATTTTCTTAATTGCAGGAGTTGCACATTTTAGGTCTAGAATAGAAACCTGCTACTGCCACCAAGGCTACTTGTTCCAAAAAGCAGTTCTCCCATACAGGACAGCATATGCCACGGCTTTTGCTGTACCAGCCATCCATGAGCACCAATAGGAAAACCATGACCCCCCCCCCCCCCCCCCAAGTCCACAATAGGCAATCGATCTTACGACCCACTGCACCACAGGCTAGTGCTTTACCATGAACTTGTATATGTAGTGTACCAAATTCTTATTTCATTGACCTTCCCTCCCATTTTTCATCCCTGAAGTTTGTACAATCCATTTCAGTCATATTAAAACAATTTTTTTTAAATATTACCCACCAGTGTCTCCTTTAGAAGAAGACATATCAGATCTCTTGCTAGAATCGGTGCTGAAACCAGAGGTTTTCTTGGTGGGCGAGTCCTTGGGTCGGTCCAGCGAGCGTACGCTGCTGTGTCGAACATCACTTGTACCAGCCATACACTGAAGCTCATCGTCCACATCATCCGCAGACCACTTGGACTTTCTTGATATCTCTAAAACAGTTTATAAATAACAAAATTTTTTAAAAATTAATTCAATAAAATTAAGAGTCACAGACATTTATAATCTGTCTCACAAAGAACCCCTTTTCTCATACATGTACTATGGAATTTACTACAAGTTATTTATTTCTGTGTCGATTATTTTGTAACTTGTACACAAAAATAGTGGGGGTTTTGTTATTTCCAAAACAATTTGACTTTTCTTCTTACGTCAAACCCGACTGAAATTACTAACAAAAAACATTTTTGTAGAATTTGCTTAAAACCTGGTTTTTGTGGATATGTAAGAAATAGAACAATACATTCGTGTCTGTTAGATACCATTTACCTTACAACTCGATTTCACTCATTAGATACTTTTTAAAACAACTCATTGTGAGATAAATGGTATCTAACGGCCACTCATGTATTATTCTCTATTTAAATGGGTCCCCATAATCCAAGTAAGGAGAGCAACTAATCCCTCTCCTCAATTCTTTTTTTAATGTCTAAGTCTGATATTTTAAATTAAAAAGTTTATCATATTCTTAACTTAATGCTATCTGAAAAACTTTCACTTTATTTGGATTAAAGGCCTTCAGTAAAATCAACTTTCAAAAGATGTGTTGCCAGAATTAAGCAACTTCCATTGGTATACCTTTTCTACCAGTGGTACGTTCTGTTTTATCCGATCTGTCTGATGCTGATGTAGATGCTGCCGACAATTTTGGAATGTGGGAACTCCAGAATATCTGCATGGCTGGGATACCTTTAGCTAGGACTCGTCCATTTTTCTTAGCATTTGTAGCAGAATCCTTCAAAAAGAAAGCTAGTTATTTACCCTTAATTAAAAAGCAACAAATACAAATTGGAAAATATTTCCATGCAAATGCCCAATCATAATTTCAATTGTTTGAAAAATATATAATTACCAGGAAGTTATAAATATACAATCTATTTATCAGTCTGATTATAGTTTAAGCAAGATAAAAAAAAAAGTTGACATTTTGACAAATTCTGTTTGACAATATGTAGCTAAATTAAACATGTCTTATATAGATTATCTACTAACATGTCATAACAACAATGCATAATATATACTTCAACATTTAATTTACAATGATAATAACAAATAAAGAAACGAACAGTTGAATTACATTAACAGCAATAAACAACAGCTATAATGCAGGACCCATATTCACAAAATATCGTAAGCCTAGTTTTACACGTAAACATAAATCTACGACTGAAGAGCTATTCACGAAACAACGAAAACGTAAGTTACGTGTAAAGTTGGACGTAAATATAAGAGTGCCTCAGGTTGCAACTAACGCTGAAAGTAAGTTGTGTACATATAATAAATCAAGCACGATCGCCGTTATTTACTATTATTTACGGAAACTAGCACCATTTCCAATAAATGAAGCAGTTTGCGATGGCGAACGCCCACGGATTGAACATATTTTTGTTGGTGATCGAACGGATGTTTTCGACTCGGCCAATTTCTCCTGAGTTATTTTTTCCTTTTTAAGAAATGTCCTAAAGTTCGTACCAAAACGCGGATCCCCACCAATACTAAAATGCCATGGTCCCACTGTTCGCGATGTTATTGTTAGCAGACGACAAACAAAATTGCGTTTTGCGCATTTGTTATTTACGCGGTAGCCATCGTTTCTAATGTGTTTTTATTAATTACTCCAGTGAGAGTGTTAAATCGTGGATTTACGTCCAGGTCTTGAACTTAAGAATATTACACTTACGATTTTGAAAGTTTTTTTCCAGAGGCAATTTTGAGCCTGCTTATGGCAATTTTAAACCAGTAACTTTTGTAACGAATAAACTAAAAAATACAAATCATTATCCCTTCAACCAGCGGAAAAGTGTCTGACCTACGAAAATTCCTATTGCAGATACAGTAATGGCTGTCGGTGCCATCATTAAATTTGAGCCCTGATTATGCATAGCTATATTTGTCTTCAGATTTGTTAGTGTGTGTTGTGTGACAGAAATCTGTGTAATAGACCGGGTGAATGCAGCTAAGCAAGCCGTGGTATGTACTACCTTGTCTGTGGGATGGTGCATATAAAAGATCCCTTACTACTAATGGAAAAATGTAGCAGATTTCCTTTCTAACACTATGCATCCAAATTAGCAAATGTTTGACATCCAATGGCCGATGATTACTAAATAAATGTGCTCTAGTGGTCTTGCTAAACAAAACAAATTTTTAACTTTTTAGCATCTAAGCGAATATGGCAGTTTAATGTTTGAAAATGTATTCTATCAAGCATGCAGGATTTGGTTATGCATGTATTTACTAAAAAAAGAAAATTTAAGTATTTAGCATCTAAGCAAATATGACTCTTTAAATGTTTAAAAATTTATTCTATCAAATATGCAGGACTCGGTTGTTCACTGTGCCATGTATTTACTAAAAAAGAAAACACATTTCTTATAATACAACTACTCACATGATTACGAAAGTGAATAACCGCTGAACTCTTGTTAGAATTTGGAAACACTTTCACTACAGAACCAAACTTTGAGAAATGCCTCCGGAGAATTTGCCCTTTGTTGTACTGGGCGGGAATTCCTTTGCAGGCTATGGCCACCCTCGATTTCATGTCATCTGCTGATGAAGCTACGGAAGATGTTCGACGGAACGTTTTCTTACACTCATCTACCTGAGTTTCTGAAATACATGTATACATAGAATAATAGTTTGTAGCGTATGTCAGAATGTATTTTAAATTTGATAATAAAGAGGAAAAAGTTAAAAGTTTGTTCTGTTTAATGACAAAGCTAGAGAACATTGAGCAATGAATCATGAGCTATTGGTTGTCATCTACAGTAGAATCTCGTTGGGTCGAACTTGAAAGGGTTGAATACACCTCAGTATTTAAACCAAAAAAGAAGTCTTGAGTTACACTTACAAATTGTTGACCGAATGGTTAGGTCAAACTACCCGATGGATCAAACACTTTCTCGAGCACCGACGGGGTTCAAGCCAACAGGATTCAACTTGTACATGTATTTGGTAATTCTGATATATAGACCTGAGAGGAGGCCTGCTACATTTTTCCTTTAGCAGCTAGGTATCTTTTATAATATACATGCACTTTTCCACAAACAAGACAGCACATTCTGCAGACTTTGATATACCAGTCAAGTGGCAATGGTTGGAAACAAGGCATTATGGTTAAAAACAAGAAGAGGAGCTACATGTACATAACAGCACAGAATGCTGGACATGTTCAAACTAAATTCTATGACTTTTATTTAAGGACAATCTGGAATCAATAACATAATCTAATACGATTGCAAAGTTTAATGTGAATATAACACATATTAGGAGGAAATGTTTTATTTAACGACGACCCATATTAGAATTCCATGACATATCTGGCCTAAAAATCCACAGTTGCAAATTCCATGATGACATGAGAATCCCACAGCATGTATTAAAATTTAAATAATTAGAAACATGAAAAATAAGCACCCTTTAGAAGACAAGAATTCCACAGAACTAAATGTTTCACATAGTATAAACGTTTTCAGTGTCACTGATGGCTACCTCCATGTTAAAAAAAATAAAAAAAATAAAATATTAAAACAATTTCAATTTCAAATGAATTTGTGAAATTTAATTAACGAATTAATGTTGAACGACACACCAGCATGAAAAATGCACCGGCTATTAGGTGTCAAACTATGACAAATGCAAAACATTAAATGATGAACAACATCAGTATAAAAATTAAACAGTTAAATTAAAACACAGTGTAAAGAACTGTGCAAAAATACAAATATCACATAGTAAAATTAAGAATAAAAGTCAGTATCACGAAGAAATAGTAACAAAAGTTCTGGAAGGAATCGAAATGATTCCATGTATAAAACTGATGCATCATACCAGCAGCAGTTTCTGATATCTTTCCACATGATTCTTTGAAGGTAGAGTCACTTTCCCTTTTTGCAACACCAGCTATCGCTTTAGAGAAAATATTTCTACTGCCACGTTCAGAATTTCCTGTTAATAAAAAAAAGAAGATAATTACATGATGTAACATACATGTACAAACTGTAATTTGTAACGTAGGTTATTCTATAATCATGGTTCGTGGAACTATTTTTACATACATGAATTTTGTGAATATGCTTGATTAAAATGTTTGGAATTTTTTTCTTTAGTTTTTTTTGTTTACATGTTATGAGGCTATGAGCTCAGACTTGTGAATGTAGGAGGGGTTTAAAAGTGAATAAAAAATGTCTTACTTGTCAAACAAGGGCATAAATTAAACAAATTAATGTAGACAAACATGTATGTCTGTATCAGTGTTGTACATTGTAGTTAAATCAGACTTCTGAGAACAGAAATCTGTCTAACCATTTAAAGGTTATGCAAAAACAAAGAAAGAAAGAAAGAAATGTTTTATTTAACGACGAACTCAACACATTTTATTTACGGTTATATGACGTCAGACATGTGGTTAAGGACCACACAGATATTAAGAGAGGAAACCTGCTGTCACCACTTCATGGGCTGCTCTTTTTGATTAGCAGAAAGGGTTCTTTTATATGCACCATCCCACAAACGGTAGTACATACCACAGCCTTTGATATACCAGTCATAGTGCACTGGCTGAAACGAGAAATAGGCCAATGGGCCCACCGACGGGGATTGATCCCACCGACCGCGCATCAAGCGAGCACTGTATCACTGGACTATGTCCCGCTCCTTGCAAAAACAAATTCTGGTAACCCATACACTTTTTGCATAACCCTTAATGACTTTGTAGATGTCCCAAATTTAATGTATGATCAAAAAATGTGCTATTCAAAACTAGCCAAGTGCCAATGATGTGCAAACTAAACCATCATTCTCACAATTTTCTAAGGCCTGTAATTGCAGAACAAACTATACATACATTTTCTGGACTTCTGAAGAAAGATGTGCTTCCCTTTATTTCATATGCACGTTCAAATATTTGACTAATATATAATTTTGTAGTATGCCAATCTTTTGATCAAAATTACATGTGGCTGTAGAACTTCAGCGAATAATAGTGGGCTGTATTTTTTTTTTTTTTGCTAAATTATTACTCATGATTTAAGATACTGATGACTGACATTTTAAAATGTGTATTATTGTTACTAATTTTTCATGTTAAATTCAAAGAAAGACGAGAAGAAAAAAGTAATTATGCAGGCATCGAAATAAGTCGAGAACAGTCGTTATATGTCACCACATGTCAAGGAGGGTACTTTGTTCTCCACACAATCTTATTTAAACAAAAACTAGATCCCTAAATTTGGATCCATACATGTGTTATCCAAATATAAGAAACACATGTATACAAGTAAGTTTTGTGAACAGTGAATTGAATGAATAACAAAGTATATGAATGTCTGTGTTGGGACTTTATAGTAATAACAATGGGAATTATAAACTTGATAAAGGTGTCGTAACACAGTAACTCATAGGTTACCAGACCTGTATTTTGTGGTAACCTGTACATTGGTTACCTGACACTATCATACTTATGTTGATGCCTGTTATGGATGAGAAAGAAAAAGAAGGAGTTAGACTGATTGTTATGAGATGGTCATGTTAATCATTTAAATATTTTTTAATTAGCCTCACTGTTCAAACCATCTTGAGGTTGTTCTCTGTTTATTCGGCCAAACCGTTTCTGTGGCCACTCTGCTGACCGTTTGACCTCTGTTGACCGTTTGACCTCCACTGACCGTTTGACCTCTGCTGACCGTTTGACCTCTACCGATAGTTTCACCTCGTCTGAAGACTTGCTGCCAGTGTCACGACTTGCCACACTGGGGGCTGCAGTGGTGAAAATAAACTGTGATGTTGACTGTGCAGACTGGGCAGAGGTGCCAAAGGTTTTGCTTCCACCAAAGATGTTGGAAACTGATGTCTGTGGTGGGTTGCTGCTGGAACCGAAAACATTGTTACTTGGTGCCACGTATTTAGGTTGCTGTGTTCCGGACGCCGATGCAGTTGTTGATGTCTTGCCAAAAATGCTGGTTGTCAGTGCAGTCTGTTGTCCACCAGAGCCATCACTAACGAGAGGAGTCTTCTGTCCACCAAATACCCCAGTACCTGTTCCAATTCCTCCAAAAAGTGATGGCTCTGATTTTATTACCGACTCGGTTTTGATAATATTGCCACCAAATACATTCGGTTGTGATGACCCCATGGCAGATGAGGTATTAAAAACAAATTTAGGATCAGTTGAAGATTGTCCACCGAATACTGTGGATTTTGCTGCTTCTACAGGGGACTGAGCAAAACCTGTAGACATTTTCAACTTGCCACCAAAAGCTGAAGAAGATTCTGTTCCTGTAGACAAATTGCTCACAAAACCAGACCCAGTTTGCTTTGGACCAGACTGACTAAAGGTCTGACTTGTAAATGGAAAGCTTATTTTGGAGCCATCTGACTCTTTGCCCTGACCAAATAAAGAAGTGCTTTGACCGAAAGTCGTTCCTCCGAAAATACTCTGTTGTTGTGGGCCTGTTGCTCCCGCTGATGATACAAATGAAGAACTCTGGTGACCGAACACAACTCCTGCTGTCACTGCGGTTGTATTCCCATATGTGGGCGATGACATCTGCCCAAAGACTGAAGGCTGAGCTTGCATGCTTGATTGGTTTTGAGTTTGACCAAAAGGAGTAGTTGTGCCAAAGACAGAGCTTTGTCCCTGTGTAGCATTTCCTCTAAACAGATTTGGGGAGTCTGTTCCACCAAATACACCCGACATTTTTATAACCGTTACTCTTGATGATTACTGGATGGCTACAAGATGCATGATTTGCATCATATACAGTACAGGCAGTTCTACCCAATGTCCATCCTTCTGCAAAAATATAATAGAATATTTATTAGTAGCGTGCTCAACAAGAATCAAGATAACGAGTAGTATAATGATGTCACAAATTCAATAATCATATTAATCTACAATACTATGCAACCAGGGATCGAAATATATGCTATTTCACTATTAGTAAATCAAATCTTCTAGTATCCTGTTGTGAAAGCTGCAATAAAACACGTAATTGTGAAATTCATGTGGCTATTGCATCTACATTTGATGGGCTCTCCATTTCGATTAAAGTTCTCACTGCATACACCGACATATAGTCGCTTAGATTATGGTGCCATTTGCGTAGCATAACATAGCAAGGTAACTGGTTAGGCGAGCAATATTATACATGCCTAAAGTGATTTTGCTCTGCAAGTTTTATGGAATAGTACATTCTCTGAAGGAAAATTTATATAAAAAATTGACCCGTACAACTTGATTTTCGTGGTAACCGGAACTTGAGGTAAAGGTTTTTTGATGAAAGCTACTATCAAGGTTGGCTTAATGTTTTGCAAAGAAAACAGTGTGATCCATCACCAGTGCAAAATGGTTTGACATCACACCCATTCCAACTTGTTTCCTTGATGTCACTTATAAGTAAGTTTAATCAATGTCACTACAGTGTAATTAAACCAGGGTGCATGTAGGGATTACATACAATCCAATTGTTTAAATCAAAAAATATTAACCACGTTACCTTATAATGAGTGACAGTTCCCGACTATTCATGTCACATTCACAATTTTAGATTATTTACTACTTTTAATTTATCTTTTGTGAATTTTGGTAAATATCAGCATGATTCCTGAAGGATTACAATCTTCTTAGTTTATTTAATACATAGTAAATGATAATAATGTATGGACATCTGTTTACAGAGCTCGACTGTAGGGTCGTACTATTTACAGAGCTCAACCAAGCTCATCCGAGAGCAACCGAGAACTACTGAGTGCAAGTGAACAATTAATGAGAGCAACCGAGAACTACCAAGCGCAAGTGAACAATTAACAAGAGCAACCAAGAGCTACTGAGCGCAAGTGGAACAATTAACGAGAGCAACCGAGAACTACCGAGTGCAAGTGGAACAATTAACGAGAGCAACTGAGAACTACCGAGTGCAAGTGGAACAATTAACGAGTGCAAGTGTAGAACTACCAAGAGCAAGTATAAAACTACCCAGTGCATGTATATAGCTACCGAGAGGAAGTATATAACTACAGAGCTAATCAAAAAGGACAAATAAACATAAGTTACAATCGAAATCTGTTTAATTTATTTAACAATTCAATTAAATTTATTACATATTACCTAACAAACTGGTGTCAACAAACATACATCAATAACAATAACAATTAATAATAATAACAATATTGGGCGATTCCACCTTGTGCAGCAGTTACAGGGGTCATCTCATAAGAGGAGGCAGTACGTAGCACATACTTTTGCCGTATCCTGTCGATAACACCCCAAATGTATCCTTCAAATTCAAAATGGAATCAATAATGTGTAATTGTTTTGGTTTAATGACGTAATGAAATCCAAATTCATCCAAAACGGCATCAGCCAACTCTTCCATGTTGTAACTTCGCTTGATATGAGACGGCCCCTGTAACTGCTGCACAAGGCGGAATCGCCCAGTGCGCGATCACGTGGTCTACGTCTCGAAATAGATCGCCGAGCTTTGCAATTGTTGCGACGGAGTGTCACGAAGCGTAGCTGAATGTGGGTGCTGTCGGGTTTCTTTCTGTAGTAAGTGTATTAGTGATTAATATGTGGATTTTTTTGTATCACTTAACTCGAAAATGATTGATGTAAAGGTATTTGACGTCAAACATAGGATTGTTGTGGTATTAGAGCGGGACTCGTTGCCTACCGTTTGGTAGTCAGGAATTGCCAAAAAAAGACATAGGTTGGTCTCTGACTGTAATGAGAGCGTGTTTATGTCCAAATGTCCGTCTAGCTCTCTTACAGTCAGAGTACTCGGGCTAATCATGTCATGATATGATGATCGAAAACGAAACACAGAACGATACTTTTATGTATAAATCGGATTATTTACATTTAAAAAAAAACCATAAGATTTACCCAAAAGAGCAAACAAAACCTTAAAGCTGTAAGTTTCTTTACTACATGTCAAAGGATTTAAATTATCAAATGGTACTTTTTTCCTACTGCTTTATTCGTCGCAGCCAGTACGCCGCCATACTTCTTCTTTGGATACAGTTTTCCTCCAATTATTGGAGAGCTTTTATGCTAGGCTGAGCCTATTTAATTCAAAGTGGCTTCACATACACTATGTAAAATTTTAAGGCCTTAAAACATCAAAAATTTCAATAAACTGAACAAGATTATCAATAACGCCCGTTATATTTAGATTCAATAATGTGAAACAAAAGGTGCACTCTACTACGCCTCAAAGTTAGCTTGTGTCCTTCTTAATTACAATTTGTTTCAGTATTGACAATGATATTTCATTACATATTAATATCAGTTAATGAAATCTTTTTTTTTTAAAGTATCTTTTATATTAATATCTATTTCTTTCTGGTGGACAGCATTTCACCATTACATTGAACACTTTTTGCACGTGCATTTGAAAACGGCCTTATATGATTGTATTTGGGGTTATTTTCTACTCTTTCTTTGTCTCTGCCTTTATTTTCTCTCTCTATTCGCTTTCTTTCCCACCCCACGGGTGCGACGATTTACCCAATACTACCCAATACAGAATACTTACCCAATACTACCCAATACTTACCCAATACTACCCAATACTTACCCAATACTACCCAATACTTACCCAATACCACTACTAACTATTATATCATCACGCAAGGACCCCTAAACCTGGATATTAGTTACACGTGTTTAATGATCATATTGATATTAACAACAACAATCATATTCATATTTGAATAATTCACATATTACTTATTGAATGTTTGCTTAAAACGCACTCCCACTTTGCGTCTTGGGAACATAACGAGGGGTGTGAATTTTGAGCACAATCACAAGTAATTTCTATTTTTTCGTCAAAGTTTGAAATTTTTTAGAATATCTTTAAAAAATATTTTTAGACTTGCCCACTCAAAAACTGCATCTAATAAACTGGTAATGTAAATATATAATATCTAACGACTAAAGGTCTTATACCTGATTTGGCAGACGCTTCAAAAATGTATGTTTTCTGATCAAAGTAATGTGATAAAAATTGTCCATATCATCAAGATTAGAATTATATTTTTTTTTAGTGGTTAGTAGTGGTATTGGGTAAGTGTTGGGTAGTATTGGGTAGTATTGGGCAAGTATTGGGTAGTATTGGGTAAGTATTGGGTAGTATTGGGTAAGTATTGGGTAGTATTGGGTAACTCGTCGCACCGCACCCCACCCCTCTTTTCATTTGTGACTGCGCTCGTGCGTATGTATCATTGTATGTAAACATATATGAGAGTGCGTGCACGTTTTAAAATAATTAGGCCTACCTAATAATTATGTAATGCTGATAAGTGTTGTGTAAATTAATGTTAAATGCATAGGCCTACGCTGAAACATGTGGAATAAAAAAAAAAAGTTAAGTTCTTGTCCGGTCCTCCTGTTTCCACCCTCTGATATCGGATCCCAGTTCGAGTTCTCATTTTATAAACTGTTTTTAGTGCGAACCTGCTAATAACGTTATGGCTGGCTTCCTGTCAAGAATGTTTGAGAAGTTTAAGTCGTGGATTGCTTGGTCCTGGACATATTTGTGGGCTGTGTGGTTCATCCTTGTTGTCTTTGTCATCTATATTTTACGTGGACCTCTTAAACTGAGTGAGAATTTTTCTTATGGTGAGCTTATTTGCCAAAAAATGCGGCAGATAATAATTGCTGGGAAACCGGCGGTTGCTACAATCTGACAACGCCGCATTTCAATGCCAGTTTCGTTCTTCTTGTAAGCTCGCACTTTCTGCAGGCCCAAGGCCCGTCTTTGCTAGAACAAATATTTTTGAAAAGTGTCCCAACCCCCTCCAATTTTTTTCTTCAAATTTCGGAGAATTGTCTTAAAATAACACCACCACCCCCACCTCCCGACTCCCAAAACTGTCAAAGGCTTTTTTTAATAAAAAAATGGTCCATTTTACATCTTCTTTTGTTTAAATTTTAACATAACTGTATAAGCACAATTTTTTATTATATATGAATGTTATATTTTGTTCAGAAAAGAAGCCAGGGTCAACCAGTTACGATTTCCAAAATCATGTAGGGAAAAAAAGGGCGGTATATTATTTTATGTGTATATGCACTATCATAATTTTAAGCAATACTGAATAATTACAAATGTATAGACACCGTATAAAATAAATGTAACTACTAGTAACTGCCTGTATGACAGAAGTTTGTTTCTATTTAATTTGTGCTTAGCAAACAAAACATTTTAATTACTTTTTTGACAGTTGGCATATTTTTGATACATGTATGTGCCCTTGCATTCCACATGGGATGTTTTTTGGTGGTTGTTACAAAATAACTATTAACCACATAGAATTATGACATGAGAAAAAACCGGAATCGGGCTAAAATGGCACCACTAACTACCAAAACGGAACCGTTTGGCGAAAACAGAAATTAAAAGAAAAGAAAAAGATAGGACCTAACAATTGAAAGATCGATGCATTGTGTTATGTGTGGTCCGAACATCCATTTCGTCCCTGAGATATTTAAAATAGTCTATCCCATCCTACAATTTATATGTTTTTTGTAAATAAGTTTACAAAGTCAAAGCATTTTATTTATTTTGTTTGTTCTTAATACACAAGAAAACAACAATGATAAAGTTCTGTTATTGAACTTAGTAAATTACATTAGTTGGCAAATTTTTCAGTTGGGCTGGTCTAAACAGTATATTTTAAAATAATATTAACTTTAATATATATAATTATATTAAACTATTTATTTAATTTAAAGTCTTGGAAGAACGGTTAGTAAAGGGTTGAGCTTTGCTTCCAATCTGGTGTACGTTCAAACCCAAGATATATTATCAATCACAACTTGTAATGATTCTTCTTCCATTTTAGCCATACATTTTAAAATATTTGGTGCTGTTTTAGCCAAAGCTATGTTCCGTTTTGTCCAATTTGGTTCCGTTTTCACTTGGAGCCATTTTGGCACGGTGCCATTTTCGCTATAATCTCCCTAAAAACTACCTGTAAATGAAGCAAAACAGCAACATTTTTTTTGCTATTTGATACTACACTGGACAAAGTAACTCACCATGTTGTTACAGATGACTGTAATGGGTATTTGCAATACTTAGCTTTTTTTTGTTAATGGGATGCAACTTGTTCTTACTGGTTGTAAATTAAAGGGGGGCAGCTGTTCTTCCCTTCCAAAAAAAAAACAGGGAAAAAAAAAGAGGAAAGCTTGGTTACCAATACCATTTGATACAGCATTGTGTTTTAGTCAACTGTGGAAAGACCTACCCATTATTTTTCTCCTCAGTATCTGATACAAAAAGGTTGGTACAATGTACTAGATGACTCATCTTTTATGTAGCTGAACCAGAGATATTTTCGGTGTGACATTCATGGTCAATCCATTTGGTGAACTGATCAAAGTTTAATATTGCTTTAATAAAGATTTTGAAATATCTGAAAAATAAGAAAGATGTTTTAAAGTGATTCTCTAATGTAGGGTAACATTTTTCTGTTATTTTCTATCTTCTTCGAATGAATCAATTGCATTGATATTGCTAGCTGATTAAAGTAGCTTTGTTTTTGTAAAGGCGGTGTATATATTATTTGGCATTAAAGATAAATGTCAAATTTACCAGATGTTTGACATCCGATAGCCGATGATTAATAAATCAATGTACTTTTATGAATGGACCATTGAGGACACTGATAGAAATTTGTTGATAAATACTAAGTTTGAAAGAGTTTTCAGCTAAGTAATAAGCTCTAAATGATGTGGGGTTGTAGATTTGCTTTACAAATTGTTAAAGAAATCAGGTGTTGGACTAATTCTCCATACTTTTAAAAATAACTCTAGTGCTCAGTTGTGTGGATTAAAATATGTTACAATTTCACTAATCAGCTTATGTGACATCCAAGCCATGGTGGCTTTGTCATTCTAGTTATGACTACAAAAAGTGTAGTTTCATGATATGGTGACTCAGTCTGTATAGTTTTTTTCCCTTATTTAAGTTAAATTATAAACCATAAACATTTCCCTCACTAGGTGAGAAGTTTGTCTCACCAGTAAAGTCCTGTAATTTGATTTGAACTACTTGTAGTATGACTGTACTAAAGTTAAAAAGTTGAAGTTTTTGTTGTTTAACTACACCACTAGAGCTTGATTAATTAATCTTATATGTCTGAAAATTGACTAAAACTAAATTATTTCCAGTGTGAACCCTGTGACACAGTCTTCAGAGGAAATCTGCTACATTTTACCCATATTTTTGTCCAAAAACATGTTGCTCAGTCTACTGTACACCTGCAGTTCAGAGTAGAAGAACAAGTAACACTGTTGGCGACACTTCTGTTTTGAGATCCCACACAGTGACAGGCAGATTTTATTACTTGTATCTGCTATGACTGTAGACCTAGTTAAGAGAGAGAGAAATCTAGTATACTGTCAGACAACAGGCTTTTCACTAGCCAAAACACTCCAGGCTTCTGCTAAGGTCAAGGTCATAATAGTTGCCACCCCCCACCCCCCAACATTTGTTTGCTGATTATTGATATTGAAGTTTTAAGTATTTAACCTCCCTGAAATGACTGCAAAATGGTATTTCAGAGCCTCTTGATTAAAAACAATTCCTGGGGGCTTGTCCCCGGACCTCTAGTGTCTTGCGTCTTCCATTCTTGTTTATTCCAATAATTCATCTGTCTTCCCACCCCCCCACCCCACCTCCCCAAAAAATACAAGTCATCATGTAAAATGCACTAAGTTGACTTATTTCCATTTTACAAAATTCTATGTATGTTGTGAATGCACTTCCGTTCTCCTATAAATAACTAAGGCATGAAACTTACAGTGCCTGTCAGGTAATTATCCCCCAAGGGTGTCAAATACCTGGGGGCTAAAATCACATCCTTGAATGCAAACAAACAAATGTTAGTCAAGTACATGTAGATTTAATGATCAGGCGATCAACTGGATAATTTTTAGATACAATGTACCATTAGTTTTTAAAAGAGTTTCCTTTGTCACCAGTTTCAGTTGGTCTGTAATTAGTTACCATTGACCATTACGAGAATCCAGAGCAAGTGATTGTTCTGAGTTTTGCCCATGGTCAAGCCTGACCAACACCTCAAAGCTCCCAACTACTATTGTTGTTGCTTATTGTGCTGCTGACTACCACGTACATTTGTACATGTGTGCATAATTATATACACATGTGTATGTCAGCATATTAAAATACATGTGTAAGTCGGCAGTAATTGCTGACAAGCAGCTCAAAAACATTAACCCTTGGTACAATATTTAAAAATCTTAAGTAACCTGAAATTGGTTTACATGATGTTGCTCTTTTTTTTTTCCTACATAGTAGATTAGTCAGTTTTGTGAATTATATTTAGGTAACCTGTGGATCACCTGACACACTTGTACTATGGTCCTGGGCCCCGTTCCACGAAAGAATTGCAGCTAAAGTTAATTGTAGTGGCTAACAGTGAGTTTTACACCATAAACTTTACAGCCGTTATGCCCCTTTAATAATTCAAATCTTCTTTGCGGAGAAGTGCGAAATAATAAATTGGTTACCAATTTTTCGGAACATCTTGAATATATTCAATGGTATAGAACATCCATGAACAAACTGTCAGTTTATTTGCAAAGCAGTAATTGCTGAATGCATAAGACGAGAGGCATCTCCCGTATTTTCATGTGAAGGTCATATGGCCTAAAATGTTTTTCATCGAATGCCGAGTTTCATAAAAGGTATTTTGTATATATACTGAACAAAAAAAGAAACTTCCAATTTGTACATATAGTATTTGTTGTGTTAAAGAATTCATTGTGTAATGAAATTATATAGGTAGTATTAGCCTTGAGCTGTATTATCAGGATTCATGAATTTTATCGATGATTTTTGCACTGTTAATCGTCGACAACATGAAATTAAATTTGCACGTGCATGCATGGTTCGACATGTCCCATGTAGTATTCGGTCAATTTGTTTTACTTGTCTTACTGACATTGTTGTCAAGTGAACGAAAACGCTTAAAAATGTGTAAAAAAAATTAAAGTTTTTTACATTGTAGCATTTTTAGTATGCCAAGAATACCCAATAATTTACGCGAACGGGCGATTGGCATGCTTGATGCTGGCATGTCGACAGAAGACGTTGCAAGGCATGTTGGGAGTTCTAGTTGAGCGATACGAAATCTTCGCGTAAGATTTCGAACGACAGGAAGCACCAACGACTTGCCATGTCGTGGACGTCCGCGTGTTACAACGCGTGGTCAAGACTGCTATATTATGAACACGCATTTGCGCAATCGATTCCAAACTGCCACTGCTACTGCTGCTAACACACCTGGGCTTCATAATAACCGAATCAGTGGGCAAACTGTTCGTAATCGTCTGCGGGAGAACGGTTTACATGCACAACGTCCTTACGTCGGATGCATTTTAACTCAACGTCATCGTCTTAATTGGGCACGTGTACACACTCGTTGGATACGGCGACGCTGGAATACCATTCTTTTTTCGGATAAATCCAGATTTTCTTTACAATGTGGTGATGGCAGGGTGCGCGTCTACCGTAGGAGAAATGAACGCTATGCTGACTGTTGTGTTCGAGATCGTTTCGGGGTTGGGGGTTGTATCATGGTCTGGGCAGCCATGGTTATCGTTCACCACTAGTCGTCATTGATGGCAATTTAAATGCTCACCGTTACTGCGATGACATTCTCGCTCATCACGTCATTCCTCTGTTCCATAACAACGCCAACATTTCGATTTTTCAGCATGATAATGCCACCTCTCATACAGCTAGAGACACTATAATTTTTTATAGGACAACTAACATTGATTTCATTGATGACTGGCCCATTAAAAGTCATGATTTCAACCCCATCGAGCATGTCTGGGATAGTCTGGACAGACGATTGAGGTGTCGTCCCAACCCACCCGCTAACATCAACGAACTTCGTCAAGCGCTCATTCAGGAATGGAACAATATTCCACAGGCAGAAATCAACACTTTAGTCAATTCTATGCGCCTGCGATGCACTGCAGTGGTCAATTCAAGAGGTGGTCATACCCGTTATTAAGTGGGTGTTTTTGTTTTTAACCCCTACCACATTTGGTCAAAATTTCTCCCAGTTTCTGTTAACCTATGGTCATGATTTTTGCACCAAACGATGCATCATGGAACACTCTTTAAACGCATATATAACAATTATTCCCCCGGTTTGTTTTCATCAAGTTATGTTCAAGCAAAGTTAGCGGAAGTTTCTTATTTTGTTCAGTATATTAGATCCATTTTTACACCAAAAGTTAGCATTCTTCTTTGAAAATGATCAAATTATCGTTTAACTGCCATTTGACATTACATTAGTGGCTTACAACTGCCTCATACTTATTGTAAATTTTCACAGTAATTTACGACGATAGTAAGCTACGCTGCCTTGTGGAACAGGCTGGCGATCATAAAAAAAACTGAGGTCGTGATGGTAGATATTTACGGTGATAGTAGTGCTAAGTTTGCTTCGTGGAATGGGGCCATACTATAATGATTTTTGGGGTGGGACATAATGCAGTGGTAAAGCGATCTGTCTGGATTGGTGGATGTCACCCATTGCTCTATTTCCCATTCCAGCCAGTGCATCACAACTGGTATATCAAAGGCTATGGTATATGCTATCCTGTCTGTGGCATGGTGCATATAAAAGATCCCTTGCTACTTTTAGTACTAATAGGAAAATGTAGAGGGTTTCCTACCTAAGACTGTATGTTAGAATTATCACATTTTTGATATCCAATAGCTGATGATTAATAAATTAATGGGCTCTAGCGGTGTTGTTAAACAAAACAAAATTTTAAATTTTTTAATAATGATTTTGCCATGAGATTATATTTTTCTATTTTAATTTTTGAATATAACCCATTGGCAGTTTAATTGAATTTAATTTTGTATAACTGATTTGTAAACAGGACAGTGGTTTGCATGAAATATTGTACATTGAAACCTCAAACTACAGATAAGCACAAATGAAGTCTTTACCATGAATAAAATGGTGCAAGGCAAGCTATCACTTACAGTTTCAAATCAAATTTATTTTTAAAGTTCTTCAATTTGCAGCTCTCCTAAAACTTTCTTCATTCCAGCCAATGCTCCATAACTGGTGTAACAAAGGCTGTGGTATGTACCATCCTGTCTGTGGGATGGTGCATATAAAACTAAAAGATCCCTTGCTGCTAATCAAAAAGAGTACTCATCAAGTGGCGACAGCAGGTTTCCTTTCTCAATATCTGGGTGGTCCGTAACTATATGTGCGACCCATATAACCGTAAATAAAATGTGTTGAGTGTGTCATTAAATAAAACAGGTTTTTTAAAGTTTGTTTTGTTTAATGACATCACTAGAGCACATTGATATATATTAATCATCGGCTATTGGATGTCAAACATTTGGTAATTTTGACATATAGTCCTACCTTTTTTTGTATTTAGTAGCAAGAGATCTTTTATATGCAGCATCCCACAGACATAATAGCACATACCACAGCCTTTAATATTCCAGTCATGATGCACTGGTTGGAACGAAAAATAGCTCAATGGGCACACCGGCAGGAATCGATCCCAGACCAACTGCACACCTAGGGAGTGCTTTACCACTGCTACGTCCAGCCCCGTAATAGAAAAATGTAGTGGGTTTCCTTTCTAAGACTATATGTCACAAATTACCAAATGTTTGACATCCAATAGCTGATGATTAATGAATCAATATGCTCTAGTGGTGTCATTAAACAAAAACAAAGACACAAACTTCAATATTGTAGGTATTTGCCATGCACAAATATATGTTAAAGACTGAGTTGTTGTTTTCACAACAATGTGGTCCATCATATTAACTGATTCATATTGTGTTCTTAACTAACAGATAAAATGTAAGTTGGGGCACAAAGCAGCACTTTATATTGACTCGCCAATTAGCTAGCAAAGTTTAATGGGAAAAATATATCTAGCCATTCTCAGGATTGTTACTTAATTGCCAGGCAACATATCAAGTATTAATATGGATATACTTGAATGAAATCATTTTCAACACAAACCCCTGTTGTTTTATTTTACTCCAGACTGCATTAAAGATGCATCCAGCAGTGAAAAAAAAAGTTTAAATGTTTAATTCATATAGTGTGTCATTAAAATTTTATTTTATTTTGGAGGGGTGGGGAAAATATTGCTGATTCCTCTAGAGTCTTTCCCACAAGGAATGCCTTTTTTCATACTAGTTATTTATTTCTGAGCCGATTGTTTTCTAAATTGTGCACAATAATGGTAATTTTTTATGGTTTCCAAAACAGTTTTCTTCTTACGTCAAACCAAACTGAAATTAATTGCAAAAATAATTTTTGTAGGAGGATGGGACAGACTATAGATAGCCATCAACCACACCTGTTCTCCTACATGTATGTACACTGTCTTTAGCAGTTAGAATAAAAGGTCCACTCAGTAATTACGTAAAATGGGTCATGGAAAGGACATTAGAAACTGATTTATGATTTTTTTTTTTATGAAATAATTTGTGATGTTTGTAATATTTTGTGAATTACATTGACAAATTTAGTATAAAATCAATTCCCTGTGCTACAGGTAAGTGATTTATGAATATTTTTGATTAAATGAATAGGGGCTATTTCATATTTTTTCTAATACCATTTGTATGTCAACGAGTGATGTGCGAAAACCGTATTTTCACGAATTGCGAAGCATGTATCTGTACTACAAGTTGTACAACAATGGATCCAATTTCACAAAACACTGCAAATTTACATTTGCAACTAACAGTTACACCTGTTGTACATGTAATTAGAATCTATTTCATGCAGAAAATAACATCATCATGAACGATGGAGCATTTTAAGGATGAAAGAAAGTGAAATATGTATACTTCAAATGTAGTTGTGTTGTTAGTCGTAATATGTAATACATGGTTTAGTCATAGATTTACATTTACATGCAGGAGACTGGAGTGGTAAAGCGCTTACCTGATCGATCCATAGATTGATCCCTAATGGTGGGCACATTGGGCTATTTTTCATCTCAGCCAGTACAACATGACTGATATATCAAAGGCCATGGTATGTGCTATCCTATCTGTGGGATGGTGCATATACATGTACATGTAAGAGATCCCTAGTTACTAATGGAACAATGTAGCGGGTTTCCTCTCTAAGACTGTCATAATTACCTAATGTTGACATCCAATAGTCGGTGATTAATAAATCAATGTGCTCTAGTGGTGTCATTAAACAAAACAAACTTTTTAACACATACATGGAAAAATAGGTTTACAGTGTTTTGTGAAATTGTTCCCTGGTCTTCACCATCCCAGGCCCTGTGTTTATAAAACTTTTTAGAGTCTTGACTTTAGAATCTGAGACTTTAACGCCATACAAATTGTATGTGTGTGACGTCATTAAAGAGTCATGGGGTTTAACATGCACATTCAGAACATGTAGCACACGCTTGTCATGGGCACAGGTGTCTGCCTAGGCCAGCTCCTCCGTCTAGGACAGGAAATATTGAGTCTATGTACGTTTTATAAGCACAGGCCCAGATCTCCAACATGGACTCTTACAAATCCTGTAATGACACTGCAGGTGTCTGGTAGGTCGTCACCATAATATTGTTATGTGGTGTTCTGCCAGTATTAATCCACTCGTCACGCTGCTCTGCAATAGCAGGGTGAACACCTTCACTTGACATTTACGTTGGATGACTGCATAATATGTAACAGTGTTCATGTACAGGTATCCAGGGTGAACACCTTCACTTGACATTTACGTTGGATGACTGCATAATATGTGACAGTGTTCATGTACAGGTATCCAGGGTGAAATTTATTTAGAAAATTTTGCTTCTAAAGCAGTTTTTTCACTGGATTGAGAATTGAATAGCAACTACTGGAATTTGATTAGCACTTTTATAAAATGAGTAAAAATTAATAAAACACTATCTTTTCAATAAAGTTGCTTGTTTTTATTGAATGTGTTGACTTACAACTGTATTGTGAGTTGCTTACCGAAAAAACTGAAAAAAAAGAGTACAGAAATGCACGTGATTGACCATCACTGTCACTGTCTGAAATAATATTATAATAATCATTATTGGTCATGACTCCTGCACACATTTACACACAAACTTGATCGACGCTGGTCAACCTGAAAATAGTATGCTTTCAATCAATTAACGAAGTAAGCTTAAATTAGGGTGTTGATTTTTCGCTTATGAAAATTAACAATTCTTAATTATCAATACATATTTTACCGGAATGTTATTTGCCAAGGAAGTTTGAATGCTGTTATTTTCAATATAGGTTACAAGGTCATAGCCACTTACAAATTAGGTTACCCTAGGTAGGTTACGCAGAAACTAGTAGGCCTACATCACTGCATCATTTTTTATTTTTTTTTAAACCCCAGAGGATTGCTCCCTATACTGGGGAGCTGGTTAAGATATTATCGCATTGATATTTAATCCTTTTGTACTACTATTTAAAAAAAAATCATTTGCTAGGGAGTAAGCTAAAAATTAAAAAAAGAAAGAAATATTTTATTTAATGACACACTCAACACATTCTATTTACAGTTACATGGCGTCAGACATATGGTTAAGGACCACACAGATCTTGAGAGGAAACCTGCTGTCACTACTACATGGGCTACTCTTTCCGATTAGCAGCAAGGGATCTTTTATTTGCACTTCCCACAGGCAGGATAGCACAAACCATGGCCTTTGTTGAACCAGTTATGGAACACTGGTCGGTGCAAGTGGTTTACACCTACCCATTGAGCCTTGCGGAGCACTCACTCAGGGTTTGGAGTCGGTATCGGGATTAAAAATCCCATGCCTCAACTGGGATCCGAACCCAGTACCTACTAGCCTGTAGACCGATGGCCTAAACACGACGCCACTGAGGCCGGTAAACTAAAAATTACTTTCCTTGCACTAGTTTCAGTCAAGTGATAGGGAGCCAGATTGATATTTCTCCGTAAGTGGAGAGCTCTGTATTTTGAAATAAAATTAATGGCTAATAATTTAGGGGTTGATCAGAGGGGGTCGGGGGCTGGGACACAATTTTATGACTGCATATCAGTTTGAATCATCACTGTCAATTCAACTTGAAAGAAGAAGAGAGAAAAAAGATACTGTTAAATGTTGAGTGGGCAGCTGTGTCAATTGTTTTGACAGATCTAATATCAATACCGCATGTGCTAATTGTCCAATGTGCTTATTCACTGTGCATATTAATGCGGCAATATAAATCAATTCTGTATGGCTTGACCATCAAGCTTCATCTTGCAGGCTAAAATCAATGTACAAATTACTATATGCTATAATTGGAGTTTACCCATTTATAGAGATTGTTTTGAGATTTTTGTTTCCTTCAAGTTGTACATGTCTGTTATCAGGTTAGTCGTTATCTGTTTGAATCATTGTGTTCTTCAGTCCCTGGGGTCAGGATACAGTTTATTTGTAGTGCACTCATCTGATGTGTGATGAATCGTAGCATATTTCCTTCGATAGACCCAGGGTTTTTTCCTGTCACAACCGAATGAATGAATATTTAACAAATCCCAGCACACAAAAAAATACATTGGCTGTTGGGTGTGAAACAATGGTAAATATATTATATATAAATGAACCTGTCCAATGGGTGTTATATCAAAGGATGAAGTTTTGCCTGTTGGTAGTTCACACAAAATATTCCTTTCTGCTTTTTGAGAAGGAATACAGTAACCTATGTGTATTGCAGCAGCGAGTTTCATTTCTTTTTCTCAACCATGTGAGTTAAAAGTGCAGACCCTAGTTTCAGCCAGTGAAAATGGACATTAAATTTGGTTAAATCTACAAACATATAGTACATCTGGATAAAGTTATAATAGAGAGAAACTAAAGTCTATGCTGTTTTTAAATGGTGAAATACGGTATACAGATAGACTATAACTTCATTCCATAATCGTATGTGCCTTTTAAGAATTATGAAAAAAATATATTTCAGGCTATTATGAAAAGCAGGATGACCAGATACACTTCAGATGTACGGAAATTGATAATCTAAATAATAAAATGCAAGTAAAGTGTAATTTCAATTGTCAAAAATGGCTCTATAATAGTGAAAGAAAAAAAGTCATAGTGTTTAAAAACTATAGGGTCTGTCTCTTTAAAATAACTGTATTATGTTGACACCAAATTGCTGTACCGGTAATTTAAACTACATATTATATGCAGAGGTGATGTCAAACATTCCTTTTCTTTTCTTTGTTCGGTCGTGGCTATCGGCAATCACTGCGTGCTTTCTGTTATTGTCCAGCCTGCCACTGTAGCCTCTTGTCTAAATACTCCCGATGGGATATGTATTGATTTTCCTCTGTACTCTGTGTAACTTTGCAACATTTCATGACAGTGCAGCCAAAATATCCCCAACTTTGTACACCAAGCAGAGTCAGGGCCACGTGACGATGACTGACATTTCATTGGTCCCAGCCAGTGAATATACATGTATGCATTATGTGAGTATTATACACTTAAATGTACTTAAAGGAACAGCTATAGACTCTAGTTTTAGCCCATGAAAATGGACACTACGTAAAGTTAATCTACTAACCTGCAACACATTTGGATACGGTTATAACGGAGAAAAGCTAAAGTCTGTGATGTTTTTAAAAACGGGGAAATACCATCTAAAAATAACTAGTTCTTGTCTCAATAACCATTATTGGTACTTCTCAGACAAACGTGCATTTAGACTTATGAAAAATGCATTTTGGGGTGTTAAAAAAGGTGTACGAAAATTAATATTCTAAATAATAAAATGTAAAAAAATATGTCGTAGTGTTAAAAAAAACCTAGGGTATGTCACTTTAAGCAATGTATATTTTTACGGGTATTTTCGATGCCCCAACATATATCAGAGATATCGACAGGGTTTTTTGTTGTTGTTTTTCGGGGGGGGGGGGGGGGGGGGGGTGCCAGAGAACAGGCTACACTATTAATTAGTGCAATATACACCACAGGACCAAAGAAAGATGACCTCATTCATTTGGGATTTAAAATAATATCAAATTTACTAAAGTTAGTGTCACGCTTGAAAATCAAGTTCAGTTTTAGAATAGAATAGAATAGATGTTTAACGACACCCCAGCAGGAAAAATATGTTGGGTATTGGGAGTTAGATTTTAGAGACAGAACTTAAGATTACAGTTTGTACTGTTGAGACCCCCTATTCAAATGATTTTTATTTCTAAATTAAAAAAGCTTAATGCACACAATGTCATGTACAAGTATTTGTCAAATTTTAAGGATCATTTTCTTCAGTGAACTGTAATAACGTAATTTTGTTTTAAAATCCATCAGAAACAATTATAGCCTCCACACTGTGCATTCTTACATCTCTCGAATAATAATGTGAGCTGTATTCTTAAGCACTAATATGAAAATTAATCAATGAGGTAATCTGATTTTAATCTCTGACTAATGCATTTTAACTCTGACAGTGCAGGTCTCGCAGCAAACATAAGATGACACTTTCCCCGCAGACAATTAACGCCAGTGCCTGGATATGGCACTAAGTGGCAAGATGCAATTAGCATGCTTCTATGAGATACTATAGCTACATATATTGACATTTTCCCAACATACAATCTTGTATGTGATGAAGCTATTTCTTGACCGAATCTTGCCTTGAGCTGGTTGTCTTGTAAGCTTCATACTTCAGTTCTGAAATCAGTCCGAGAACAGCACCTACTCCATGTAGCTAAATTTATCTCGAACAGTTCTGTCTGGTGTCCTTTTAAGGTTTTGTGGTGACATAAAAACAAGTGGGAAAAAAACATCTTTTGAGAAATAAACTAAAGAAAACTCTTTGGAGATAAGGGGGGGGGGGGGGGGGGGGGGGGGGGGGGGACAAGATTTTAATTTTTTTGAGATTAAAAACAAATATTTTGAAGAGCGAAAGAAAAAAAAAACACCTCTCTGATGGAACAAGGCCCTCTGATAATAGAAAAACAAGAAACAAATTGGAGATTGGAAAACAAATAATAAAAAGTTTGTTTTATTTAACAATGCCACTAGAGCACATTGATAAAACAAATGATAAAAACAACAAAAAACAACCTCTCTCTGATAGAACAGTGTGGACCTTTGACGATAAAATGAAAACAGTTTGGTGATTGAAAATCAAATGATAAAAATACTTCGAAGAGAGAGAAACAAAAGAACAGCCTCTCTCTAATGTAGGACAGGGGGTACCTTGGACAATAGAAAAACAAAAACAAAATTTTGAGATTGAAAAAAAAAATGATAAAACTACTTTGAAGAGAGACAAATAACAAAAAAACATCTGTCTGATAGGACAGGACCTTTGACGATAAAAAGAACAAAATTTGGTGATTGAAAACTAAATGATAAAAATGCTTTGGAGGGAGAGAGAAAGAGAGAGAGAAAAAAAAATAGAGAGAGAGGCAGATAAAGAGAGACAGATAGAGATCTAAACAACAACAAAAAAGAAAGAGACAACCTCTCTCTGACAGGACAGATTTGCATTTGACGCCTCTGCTTCGTATTCACCACACTGCAGTGTCTGGCAATTATTGAGCCAGCCAGCCGAGCTAAGTGTGGAGATCGAGTGAGGACACATCAATACTCTGGATTGCGTCGGTTGTGTCCTTGCAGTTCCAATAACCTTTTTTCAATAGCAGACTCTTCTTGAAGCGCTTGGCGAAGGCATCAGCAGGAAGTCTCCACATCTCCACTGATTTCACTGGCTCCCCACACAGACTCTGTGGGTCCTGTTGGGTCACTGTGTATTGCTGTGTTCGCTTTCGTCATTCTGTTCACTGATTTATCACCTTGCAGTGGTGGTTTAAATTGTTCACGGTGGTGCCATCTCTCTCTCTCAGTCTCTCTCTCTTTCGCTTGACGAGCTGAGGATCGTTTTCACTTGGTCATCATCATGCTGGACTGTGAGTATGCAGCCTGTCACTTAGTATATTCGTTCTTCGTCAAGAACACAGCTGATTTTGTTTTTTGTTTTTGTTGGTTTGAGGGTTTTGGTTTTGTGAATTTGAAAACTGGCTTTCTGTACACGTGTGTTTGTTATTGTTACAGGATTACAATTAAGTCATTTTTAATTTAACTCTTTTTTTTCTTTTCTTTTTTTTTTTCTTTTTGTTAATGTAAGTTGACAAAATAAAATGTACTAAACTGATATGTTATTGTGTTCACAAGCCATTTTTGTCTTCATTACTGCCAGTATGCTACGATTATCATCACACATAGAAAACATTTAATTAATAATAATAGTGTCACTGCATGGTGTCAAATTAATGTCCATTCATCTCGTTGGGATTAGGACAGGGCATGTATACGGTTGTATAAATTTATTATTAATTTTGGGGAAGGATTTAGCTTGGTTGGTATAGTTTTTGCCTGAGGTGCTTGGGATGTAGGATCGAACCTCCTCGGTGGACTCAGTCTCTGATGGGTTGTTTTTTTTTGTCTCATCCAGTGACTGTTTTTTTTTTCAAAGGCCATGTTATATACTGTCCTGTCTGTTCTTATAAAAGATCCCTTCCTCGAAAAACAGTCAGAATTATCGGATGTTTTACAACCAATAGCTGATCATTTATTTATTTTTAAAATTATTTGTTTATTTATTACTCTTTTATTTATTTATTTTTAATTTATTTATTTGTAATGTTTTGTTTATTTATAATGGGTTTTTTATATTTATTATTATTATTATTTTAATTTTTATGAATCAGTTGCTAATCTGTTTTAACTATATGTAAATTGTGCACCTGGAAGTTCTGTTTATATGATGTACGCTTATATAATATATGGTTTTTTTTTATTCATTTATGGTTTCATTTAAAGGGACATACCCTAGTTTTTAAACACTAACGCATATTTTTGACTATTATAACCATTTTTTTGATAACTTAAATCATACTTTACTTAGATTTTATTGTATAGATTATCAATTTCCATACATTTGAAGTGTTTTTGTTCATCCTGGTGTTTTTAATATCACAAAATGCATTTCTCATGTTTAAAAACGCATGTGCGTCTGAGAAGTAACAGTTATGGAGTCGAGTTTTAGTCTATTTTTAGAGGGTATTTCACCATTTCAAAGTCACAGACTCATGTTTCACTCAGTAGTAACTTTATCCAAATGTGTTACAGGTTTGTAGATTAACTAAACTTAGTGTTAAATTTCACGGGTTGAAACTAGGGTATGTCCCTTTAATAGGTCTGTGTCCTTGACTTTGTCTTGTCTGCAACAGTATAGGATTAGAACAGGATTATTATATTGTTATCAATATCACCAGACAAATAGTGAAATACCTCAGGGAATATCTATCCTTTTGTCATTTGGAATAACCTTTAAAAAATCCCAAGCATTTGAATATATGTATATGTATATAAAGTATTTGTTCTTTTTTATCTCCACCACAGTCTTTAAGCTCCAATCCAAAGGATGTCTTAATGTCCATTGCTGGTTTAAGGATTTTTCCTATATAATGTTAACAAACTAAACACTGTTATCTCGAGTGTGCTAATTCTGAGTACCTGGTTTACACAGAGCAAATTTTATTGTTCATTGATGCACTTTCATGTTCTTTAGCTCGCGTGCAATGCATATTGCAAGCCAGTAGAATGATGATTTCCATAGGTTAAAGTTCATGATATTCAATGTAATACATATTGAATTAATTATTGTCTACATTGATCAGGTTTTGAATTTCAGTTATGCATACATGTACAATATAGATTATTACTATTAGAGTGTCAGAACGGAACAGAACAGAACGTTTATTACAACTCAGGACATAGACAACTGCGTATGAGAAACATGTAATAACAACATTTTACAGTGACAAGATAGGCGTTACAGGAAATAATAAGATACTGTACAGAATATTCTACTCATAATGTACTATACTGAGCAACAGAAGTGAGAAACACAAATATTATTTTAGATTTTGTTTTAATCAATTTAATTTTTGTTTTGGTATTAATATTTTTGATGTCCTGTGAATATTTTAAGCCAATTTTGACAGTATCAAATTAATTTTAACCTGAAAACATGCAATAAATTATATATATTATAATTAAATTGTTCAGTATACATGTATTTGTACTTCTATTAAAGTAATGTTAAACACGATGTAATATGCAATTACTACAATTTCTACTGATATATAGAGGATACTCCCAGAGTGTCTTGTGCTATCATAATTTATCAGCACGAGTTGATAAAAGTATGACATCCGAGGCGTGCCGAGGATTTTTCTACTTTTATCAACAAGTGCTAATAAATTATGTTATCTCACCTTCATGTAAAATTCTTTAATCTCATTGGTTGTTTGCCGTTGGACAAATCCCTTATACCCCTGTGGGCGGAGCAAAATTCTCTTATACCCCTTCTGTAATTTCCAACAGTTTCCAGCCACCCAGTTGATGCTAAAGCAATAATTGTTTTACTACATGTACATACATTTCTGGTAAAAAAAAAAGTTTTTTTTTTTTTTTATTAATATCTGTTTCAGACAATTTCGTATTATAAACAACTGAAGTTAAAAACTCGTTTATCGATGGAACTATTTTTCGTCACTGGCAAGTGGTTTCGTCCGCGTCTGCGTAGTACGGCTCTGTTAATAAATTGTTAACAATTATTATCTGGCATTTTGATTATTTGGCTATATGGTTTAACATGTCGACAAGATAAATTCGTAGTAGAAGCATCTCTCGGGGTATATGGCTTTTTATATGTACCCTCTGTACTCTTTTACCCCCTCGCCTTCAGCTCGGGGTAAAAGAACACGCAGAGGGTACATAAAAAGCCATATACCCCTTGTGATGCTTCTACAACTTAAAATATCACAAGATACGAGGGGGGTATTCTTTTTATCATCCATTATCAGTATTTTAATATGCGACAGTTGTAAATAATGTCAGTAATGTGGGTTGAATGTCACTATATTTGGCAGCAGTAGACTTGTTAACTAGCAGAACAGCAGTGGCGTGACGTCACTAATGATAGGTTTAATGCTGAAACAAACACAGTAACATAACAAACTATAATCAAGATTATAAGAAGCGATATCTCCTGTGGAGAATATCGCAGGAGATATCGCAAATTATAGTGCCAGCGATATCTCCTACTAAAGCCTTTAATGGATGATAAATACATGTTCATGCTTCTTCTCTTTTTTTTCTTGCTTTTGTCTTTTTTTGGCTAGCGTAAATTACTATGCATTGGCAGATGTTACAAGTTTCTCATTTAACGAAACAACTCTTCGATGTATGGCATACATTTACCAGCTTGTTTGTTCAGTTTCAAATTAACACATTTTGACTAGGTTATAAATTAATTATTTCTAGACTTTAAAAGCATGTCTTGGACAAAAAATCTCTGGCAAAATCAAAGGTAATTGTGTCTGTAACAGACGTGCGTAAACAGTTTTTTAACAACACCACTAAAACACATTGATTTATTAATCATTGGCGATTGGATGTCAAACATTTGGTAATTTTGACATATAGTCTTGGCAAGGATTCCCACTACATTTTTCCATTAGTAGCAAGGGATCTTTTATATGCACCGTCCCATAGATAGAATAGCACATACCACAGCCTATGATATACCAGTCATGGTGCACTGGCTGGAGCATGAAATAGCCCAATGGGCCCACAGACGGGGATTGATCCCAGACCGACCGCATCAAGAGAGCGCTTTACCACTGGGCTACATCCCACCCCTCTGTCCCATACGAATACCATAACTTAAACTGAGATATCCAGAGAGGTCAGGAGACTCGTGTAGGAGTTTGACATTTGTTAAGTAAAGCATGGAGAAGCGAAGTATACCCGTATACCACAATATACATTTTTGAATTACACGTATTGTGATATGTTTCTAGAATTTAGATAATAACTAATAAGCTATGAGGAATTATGAATTATCTGTCCCGAGTGAATGAATGTTGTAAACCCGAGTCTTTGGCGGGATTTTTACAACATTAATTCATGAGGGACAGATCATTCTTAGTGAGTTGGTTATTTTCTTTAGTACCCATTCTCAATTGTAACTGATTTGTAATATAAAATTCCTCTGCAGTCTACAACAAAACCATCAGCCATTACATCATATAATCTTACATGCATTACATGATGTAATTTAAGTGACATGGCATAACTGCATTCTTTTTACAGCCAAATGTTTACAGTACAGAATGATACAACAGTAGTTGCATTAGAAAATAATTATTTTTCTATGCTACTAAAGCCACTGCTTATGAAAATATACCATTTCATATTTATGAAACAAATGAGTCAAAATATGTCTGTAAATCTTTGTATATCGTATAATGTATGTGTAATCTGAGTGATGCATGAATGGAAACATTATATGAATGAAAGTGAAGTTCCGGTTGTGGCAAGCAACCAACCAAACATCATAATTTTTAAGCCAGCCAATCAGTGGCTGTAGAAGCAATCTGCACACTGTGCAAAGATCGAAAAACTATTACCCCTTATATTTGCACTCATATGGGTAATAAACTGGCATATTGCACTTAAAATGTATATTTGGTGTATAATTTTATTGTGATACAACATTAGAGCACTTTATAAATTCTAATAATTGAGAATTGGTCTTTGCAATATATGGTGGTACGTATCACAATTCAGATTTCTGTATTCTGTATTGCAATTAGAAAAAAAAATGACAATAGCCATCATTTGTAGAGCATACATTAAAGTGAAATGGTTTCATTATTGCAAACCTGGGGCCGGTATCTACATGTATGGTAGCTCAGTAGAGTACTCATTTGAGGTGCTTATACAAATGTAGGTTGTTGATGAATCAAACCTCATCAGTGAACACATTTCCTGGTTGGTGTTTTTCCCCGTCCAAAACAGTGCCCCACGACTGATATATTGAAGTCTGTGGTATGTGCTGTCCTGTCTGTGGGAAAGTGTATGCACGTATATAAAAGCATATAAAAATATGGAAAATGTTCCAGTTGTTTCACAATTATGACAGGTAAGTCCATATTCTGAGATACTACAGGCTATCAACAGTTAGTTTTTTTCAATTTATCCTGTTCTCCTAATGTATGGGCTAATTCTGTTTTCTTTTCTTTCAGCAACGATGTTCCTGAACACCCTGACTCCCAAATTCTATGTTGCCCTGACAGGCACATCGTCTCTCATATCCGGTCTTATTTTAGTAAGTGCATGCAATTTGTTTTCTATATTAGGGCTTCTAGAATGTTTTTAAATCCCACTAGCAATGGGATCAGTGATTTAAAAAATGTATTAGCCACAATTAAAAATTCACTAGTTTAAAGAAATTTTACTAAATGATAGTAATCAGGGGCCTAATTCACTAAACTGTCGCAACTTTGCGATCTCGCAGTGCAATGCTAAAAGACTTGCAAAGAGGATGCTTTGTTGTCTAGCAGAGCCCAAGAGACTTGTGAATTAGGCCCCAGATATACCACCTAAAGGGGAAGATGGAGCTTAAAACTCGAACATTGGGGGTTGTGGTGGGGGGGGGGTCAGGATATTCATATTTACAAAATAGGCTTAACTGCAACATTTGACAAAACAATTTTCACTAGCCATTAGGTATATGGAAATGGTAGTTATTTACTAGCCCAACATTGAATATCACTAGCCACAGGAGTGGGGCTACTATAATCTAGAAGCCCTGTCTTTATGATAAACAACCATTTAAAAAATGTCTTGGTGCACTACAACATGTAAGTCAGTATTTTAGTGTGTAGTGTGTTGAAGAGGGTAAATAATCATTAAACAGTATGCTGATATACTTATTAACGTTTTTTTCCACTTATTAACACAAAACTTGCATTGTACAGTAAAATCTCTCAAGATCGGACCCTCTGTAAACTGGAATTCCCTAAAAACCGGACGTTTTACAGAGTCCCTTTTTAAAAAACAGTAGAGAACTTAACACCTCTAAACTGGATCCCTCTTACAACCGGATATTTGTCTTGGTCGCAAGGGTGTCCGGTTTAGAGAGCTTTCTCTGTATTTACATGTACCTTTTTTGTGTGCTTTTAAATGTTATCTCCCCTCCCCTCCCCCAAAATATTTCATAGTACTCCAAGTTCTTCACAGTTTTAAAAACTAAAGTCTTCTGTGAATTAACAATTTACTGTGAAAAAAACTACACCTTTTTCATGTGTGTTTCATTTTGTCATTCAGTGCAAAACAATGGCTTAAAAGATTGTGTAGGAGAGTTTTATGCCAGGTGACATTAATTTCCTGTATTTTGACATGATTTACTGACACGGTTAAACCTCACAAATACACTTTTTAAGTCATCATTGGTTTTTCTGACTAGTTAGTACAAGACATGTATGTGTTAAATAACAGATCAATGTGAATCAATATATACGAAAACGGTCACCTTCTGCATATTTGTTTTCATATGGCAGTGAATGCCAAATATAGATTTCTTATACCAAGAGAATAGAAAGAGAGATTTCGACAATAACTCCCCCACACATCATCCAATCTCAGCTTCATGTTTTTGGTGTAGGTGGCCAATAAATGTGTAATACAATACTGAAATGGTGACACGTGCAGGAACAGTGTGGTAGTCTTACATCATGCTAGTATTAGTGTTATAGAAGGACATGACATAGTATAGTGTGTGTCACATTGTGATGGAAAGGAAAGAAATATTTACTGGGTTTTTTATTAAAGGCACAGACCCTAGTTTTAACCCGTTAAAAAATGGACACTAAGTTTAGTTAATTTACAAACCTGTAACTCATTTGGATAAAGTTCCAATAGCGTGAAAGGAGAGTCTGTGACGTTAAAACGGGAAATATCCTTAAAAATAGACTAGAACTCGAATCAATAAACCGCTACTTCTCAGACGCATGTGCGTTTTAAAAAATATGAAAAATGTATGTTTTGGTACTACAAACAGCAGGATGACCAGAAACACTTCGGTTCTATGGAAATGGATACGGTAAAGAATAAAATATAAGTAATGTTTGATTTCACTGAACATAAATGGCTTTAATAGTGAAACATATGTTGTAGTGTTTAAAAACTAGAGTCTGTCCCTTTAACAATACCTCATTGTGTTTTAATCTGACACATATGGACCTGGGGCCTAATTCACTAAACTCTCGCAACTTTGCGATCTCGCACCGGCCTCGGTGGCGTTGTGGTTAGGCCATCGGTCAACAGGCTGGTAGGTACTGGGTTCGGATCCCAGTCTCGGATACCGACTCCAAATCCTGAGTGAGTGCTCCGCAAGGCTCAGTGGGTCGGTGTAAACCACTTGCACCGACCAGTGATCCATAACTGGTTCAACAAAGGCCATGGTTTGTGCTATCCTGCCTGTGGGAAGCACAAATAAAAGATCCCTTGCTGCTAATCGGAAAGAGTAGCCCATGAAGTGACGACAGCGGGTTTCCTCTCAAAATCTGTGTGGTCCGTAACCATACATGTATGTCCGATGCCATATAACCGTAAATAAAATGTGTTGAGTGTGTCGTTAAATAAAACATTTCTTTCTTTCTTTCTTTGCAATCTTGCAGTGCAATGCTAAAAGACTTGCAAAGAGGAAGCTTTGTTGTCTAGCAGAGCCTAAGAGACCTTTGTGAATTGTTTTTTTTCCCGTGCCAATTTTAACGACTGGTGTAGTAGTCTTACATCATGCTTGTTTGCATGTTATAGTAAATACATACATACCCGTAGTGTGTGTCACATTGTGTTGGAAAGGAAAGAAAGATATATATATATTTTTATCATTAACAATACCCCAAGATGTTTTAGTCTAATATATGGAACTATTTTCTAATTGGGTTTTTTCCTATGTGTAATTTTTACGACTGGTACATCAAAGACCATGTCATGTACTATCCTATTTGTGGAAAAGTACATATAATGGATCCCATGCTGTTTTATTATTAAGAATAGATAGAAGCGGGTTTCCTCTCATTTTCTCTGTTGGCCCATTGGGTTATTTCTCATTCCATCCAGTGTACCTCGACTGGTATATCAAAGGCCATGCAGAGTATGACAAATATTTTGAAAAGTCACTAGCCACAGGGCTAGTGGGTTTGTGAAAACCACTAGCCCACCAAGATAAAGCACTAGCCCAAAATTCTTGATCACTTATAACTGGATTTTTATCTAATTTTTGTAAGATTACACATTTACGACTATAACAGTAAAATAAAACAAACACTTAAATTATGTTGTAACTTTCAGTTTTGTCGTGTTGTACGTTTGGTCTTTTGTCAAGTGTGAGCCATCGTCATTGTCCCGTTTTCACTTTTGCCCTCTCCCCCGGGGAAAATAATTGAGCTCATGATTGGTATCTAAACCCACTATCAAAATAATTAAATTTAAATGAGGGTATAACAGTGTGACACACGGTAATAGATGGTTCAGTGTATTTGGTAGTGGGTTATACAGTATCATTTAGGGCCTACTATTTAGGTCGCCAGGAACGCTGTTGCCAATTGCTCAAATACAGGGCATCATCCAGTGTCAGATCAGTATCAAAAGAATATAACGGCGACATCTAATCCGTTGTTAATTGATGAACAAAAAAAGGTATTATCTTGTAGCCTATCAGAACAGAACAGAAGAGAACTTTATTTCACTCAGGCCGCTATTCAGCGGCATATGAGGTACATTAACAATAATTATATGACAGTGACAAGATGGGGTTTACAGGAGAAAATTTACATGTACAATATCAAAACAAAAATTTCTAATAATAATAATAATACAAAATGAAATATATTTCTAATAGTAATTATCTATCTATCTATCTATCTATCCATCTATATATATAGATACATATACATATACATATACATATACATATACATATACATATACATATACATCGGCAGCTGTGACACATCTAAACCGTTACACGTAATAGGCCAAGCCGAGTCGTTGCATGTGTAGTTACCATTAAAGAAAATTTTTTTTCTGGTTGCTGATAACCATATGTAAGCGAAGTGTTAAATTAAAAAACAATAGGTAAATAAAACAAACACTAAAATTCAAAGCATGACTGGGGTTTACTTGATTGAGATTAACCTGTCGTCGCGATTGGTGATTTCCAAGTTCTTAGCCTAAAACATATGTGCAAGATTAACTACCAACCAATCAAAACACGCATGTCATTAGACTTATTTCCTGTGCCAGAAACTTGAAAGGGAAAAGTAAACAATGCATGCTGTAACTGTGACGATGTAGAGATAGCATGTTACTGCAGTTTGCAGACCTAGTTCAAGTGGATTATTATTATATACTGATGGCGTTGTTGATACTATTCGATGACAAACGTCACAATCAAATTTATTAAACGAAATTTCAGCCAAGAGAAAAAAACAAATGAACACGATTGAGCGATAAGGAGAGGGGGTGGGAAACCACTAGCCCTGCAGGCTAGTGGTTTTGCGTTTCTCACTAGCCCGAACTTAAAAACCATTAGCCACGGGCGTCGGGCTAGCGGATTTGTCGAACTCTGTCATGGTATATGCTCTCCTGTCTGTGGGATGGTGCATATATAAAATATCCCTTGCTACTAATGGAAAAATGTAGACTATGTCAAAATTACCAAATGTAGGCAGCAAACCGCACGCTTCTTACAATATTAAGCAAAATCAACCAGCTGCAATGTAGTTTCAAATTTGAACTCTTATATATTAATTTCAAAAACTCGAACACCTGGCCCCATGATTATACATCTTAAAGTCTAGACTTTAATCAAGTTCAGACTTTAATGTCGTGACAACACCATTCAAATAGCATTATGTTAAAGTCTAGACTTTAAGATTTATAAGCACAGGCCCTGGAAACTCAAATTATTTCCTCGTCCCCTTGAAGATTGAGTTATCGAAGCTTGACTGTATATTGTATAGTTTGTAACATTGGTACTATATACATTATTTTATTATAAATACATGTATAAAATAATTTTGTCCAGTCCATAAGTTATACAGGTAGACTATAAGATACCTTATTTTGGTGTTGTACACCACAGACATTCATGTATAAGTGCATTGATTAAATTGGCAGCATACAGATTTTAACATAATTTGATTTAAATTCAAGGTTTGTGTTTGTTTATAAAACATACATGTATGACCCAGATTCCATCTTATATTACATTGTAAAATTTTACATTCGTAATTACACCATCGCTGCATAAAAATAACCCACTGGATAAAAACCCACAGCATGGTTTACAGATGTATCAAGTAATTACATGATTATAAATACATTTAGATGTTGTATGCTGGTGATGACATTTTGTGACTGGTACATGCATCTTCGATTCTTGTATAATTATTAAGTAATTCTATTTTCTAAAGTAATTTGTAAACTAAATGTAATTAAAATAATTGTCAGTCTGTGCTTACTAAACTGAGCTTAACTGTCACGGTAAGAATAGCAGCTTTGGGGGGGTTTTTCTCTAATCTTCGCCAATTATTTTTCTGATCAGCTTAGAATACACTAAATTCTCTTCTCTCCAACGGAATCAATATTTTCCATCATCTCCACCTAACCGAAGGAGACATTCATGTTTTTTTATAAGATTATCTTGTTACAAATAGCTGTTTTTGGCACAATAAAGTGAATTGTTATTTGAGAGAAGCAGGAATAGACATGTGTTTATATCGTCAACTGATAAATTAATGGGAAAATAGTGCTTAAAGCACTGGAGGAGCATCTGGCAGTCTTTATCTTATTTTAAATAATATAACTACATCCATAGGGACATTCTGTTCCAAATCTGTTTACTCCAGGTAGTACCAAGCCAAATAACTTCCGGCTGTGTAAAAGTTTGAGGTGCACCCAACGTTTGATAGAGCCGTTAATACCACAATTCCTGTGATTGGTGATAAGTGCGAGTGTGCTGTTTGTAAAAAAAAAAAAAAATTGTTTGAACTGGGCACAAAATATATGCAATTTTATTTCATCTAGTACCACTGTGTCATGAAGCCATGTGCTTGAAACATGTATGGTGTACCTGTAAAAAAAAAATGTACTCAAATTTTGTGTGGAACTAGGGTAGTCATAGCTGCTGCTCATTATCTCTGAAATAAGCAGCTTGACCCCCAGTTTTTTCTGATTCAATTTTAGGGTGAGGGATGGTAGTATTTATATCCATAGTGTATATGTTGACTGATACACTGCATGTATGAGTTTTAGCCACATATGTTACTATTGTTGTTTATGGGATTTGATTTGGTGGTATACACCCTCCAAGGTGTGTACGGCTGTCAAAGCAGAATCCAATGTGGGTACCTCCAAATGACCTTTTGGCATTGGCTTGCCTTTTTTCATGGAATATGGTTTATTCAGTATTGCGTCACGATTTAATACACTAATTTCACAGAACACTACACAACAGTGACAGTTCCAAAACATTAAATAGTACAGGTAGTTGCTACTCAGTTTTCAAGACACCACACCACCATTTGTCGAGTCATTACCGACCAACCAAAACTCTTATTTACGTGCCTTCATGTATATCCACTGAAGGTTCAGGAACATCCATCCCAATCGTTACCTCCGACAAATGTCGGTTGTATCGATCAGGACAGAATCCACAGTGTCGTTACTCGTACTAGCAGCTTAATATCACAGGTAATCCAAACACTTACCAATACATAATCTCATAAACATAAACATACTCGTACAAATACTAGTACATATAGATATATATACTCTTCAAAAAAAGAAACACAAAAGGGTACAAATGGGTTATAACTCCGATTTTATGTTTCCTACCGGTTCATGCTTTGTGAATATAAGGTCATTGCATGTCCCAAACACATTCCCACGGTTACATTCGATAAAACGCAGCTACTGTACAATAAAGTTCCAAAATGTGAATATTCGCAAAAACGCAGCCACGTGCAAACCATGTCACCACTGCACGTGCGTTGTCTGCACGTGCAACATGAACACCGACAGTATAAAAGTGCAGGGTGTTCGCTTGCCTGGCCTCTGTATCTGGCCGACAGTTGACAATCCAGGACATGCCACGTCTCAGTGAACCGCAGAGAAACAATGCCATCGGCCGACTAGACGCAGGCGAATCCAGAACGGCCGTTGCCAGGGCCTTCCATGTGTCCCCAAGCACCATCTCCAGACTGTGGGACCGTTACCAGCAACATGGATCAACACGTGACCTCCCTAGATCCGGTCGACCACGGGTCACTACCCCCGGGCAGGACCGCTACATCCGGGTACGCCACCTTCGGGAACGATTGACTACTGCCACCTCCACAGCCGCAGCAATACCAGGTTTGCGCAGGATATCCGACCAGACCGTACGGAACCGCCTACGTGCGTGCCAGACGTCCATTCGATGTCATCTTAACACCACAACACTGTCGACTCCGACTGATTCATCGACAATGGCCTCAACTGCGATGGAGACAGGTGTGGTTCAGTGACGAGTCCCGATTTCTGCTCCGACGTCATGATGGAAGATGTCGCGTGTATAGGCGTCGTGGTGAACGTTATGCAGCAAACTGCGTGCAGGAAGTGGACAGATTCGGCGGGGGTAGTGTCATGGTGTGGGCAGCCATCTCACACACTGGCAGAACTGACCTGGTCCACGTGCAGGGCAACCTGAATGCACAGGGCTACATTGACCAGATCCTCCGGCCACACATCGTTCCAGTTATGGCCAACGCCAACGCAGTGTTCCAACAAGACAACGCCAGGCCTCACACAGCACGTCTCACAACGGCTTTCCTACAGAACAACAACATTAATGTCCTTCCTTGGCCATCGATATCACCGGATTTGAACCCAATTGAGCATCTATGGGACGAGTTGGACCGACGCCTCCGACAGCGACAACCACAGCCCCAGACCCTGCCCGAGCTGGCAGCAGCCTTGCAGGCCGAGTGGGCCACCATCCCCCGGGACGTCATCCGTACTCTGGTTGCTTCAATGGGCAGGCGGTGCCAGGCAGTTGTCAACACACGCGGAGGCCACACCCGGTATTGACTCCAGATGACCGTGACCTTGGTGGTGTGTCCTATCACTTACTCACAATGGACTAGAGTGAATTGTGAACAATCCTGCAACATTTGGTAATTATCGGACTCACCATTCAATAATTAAATCAATTCTCCAAATGTTACGACAATGTGGTTTTGCGTTTCTTCTTTTGAAGAGTATATTACTAATAATATAAACTTAAATTCTTAAATAGAGGGCGGGACGTAGCCCAGTGGTATGGCGCTCGCTTAATGTGCAGGTCGGTTTGGGATCGATCCCCGTCGGTGGGCCCATTAGGTTATTTCTCGTTCCAGTCAGTGCACCATGACTTGTATATTAAAGGCCGTGGTATGTGCTATCCTGTCTGTGGGATGGTGCATATAAAAGATCCCTTGCTACTAATAGAAAAATATAGCGGGTTATATGTCAAAATTACCAAATGTTTAACATCCAGTAGCTGACGATTAATATATCAATGTGCTCTAGTGGTGTCGTTAAACAAAACAAACTTTAACTTTATTCTTATATACATATAATTCTGTGTACATAATGTATAATTTGCTACGTTTTGATTATTAAAATACATGTACTGTAGTTACATAATATAACGTAACTATAATATATTTGACGTTATTGTTTGGGGATACCTGTGCTTAATAATAATAATATAGTCTGTTTTAGAAAATAGTTCCTCATTAGAAAAATACTACAAAATTCCGATATACTTTTTAAAATCTTTCTTTGATGATTAGACGTAGGTTGACCTCTGTAGTATTTAAATAACCCACTGGTTTGAAGTTATTTGTTATATGTAGTACTAACTGATAACAACTGTACAAGTGGTATATAGTGCCACTTATATAATGTAGCAACTCACGGCATTGCTCAGGCATGAGGGCCGTTAACTGAACAATTTCATGGTCAACCTATGTTGATTTTTTTCACGCAGTACTTAATTGTCAGTTGAGAGAATTCCCTAAAATTGACCCTCTCGATAGTGTTCTATTTTTCACAGAATATATATTATTTACATTGCAATAGCTTGTATTTATATCTGCAGGTAGATGTTCTTTTGGGGATTGGGGAGGGTTACATTTTATTTTTTTAAAATTTAATTCCTTGATGTAACCATTTGACAACCACCATAATTTTGAGGATATCCAGATTTTCTAAGAACCGTTTAGAAATACAGTGTATTGTACTTTGACAATGAATAGCACAAATATAAACATTAATATAAATGATCCCATTGTACAGTAACAATAATAATTCAGCAATGTATTAAATACTGAGGTGGGATGGGGGGTCAGCTTCTATTCAAATAACCAGCAGAAGGCGTGCTGCATGCATGATGCCATATTTGTGGTGGGTTTATACAAAAATACTTCGGAGGTAATAAAATTACGGTTAAAGTTAAAGTTTGTTTAATAACATCACTAGAGCTCATTGACTTATTAATCATCGGCTATTGGATGTCAGACATCGTAATTTTGACATATAGTCTTAGAGAGGAAACCCACTACATTTTCCCATTAATTTAGTAGCAAGGCATCTTTAATGTGCACTGTTCCACAGACAGGATAGCATATACCAAACCCTTTGATATACTAGTCGTTGTGCACTGGTTGGAATGAGAAATAGTCTAATGGGCCCACCGACGTAAAATTACGGTATGATTGGACATGCAAACAATGGCACACCTCAGGAAGGAAATATTTTATTTAATGGCGCACTCAACACATTTTATTTATGGTTATATGACATCAGACATATGGTTACGGACCACACAGATATTGAGAGAGGAAACCCGCTGTCGCCACTTCATGGGCTACTCTTTTTTTTATTAGCAGCAATGGTCCTTTTATATGTACCATCCCACAGACAGGGTAGTACATACCATGACCTTGATGTACCAGTTGTGGTGCACTGGCTGGAGTGAGAAATAGCCCAATGGGCCCACTGACGGGAATCGATCCCAAACCAACTGTGCGTCAAGCGAATGCTTTGTCACTGGGCTACGTCTCGCCCTTGCACACCTCAGATGCCAATTTAAGGACTGTACATATATGCATGACAACAATGTATCTATATGTAAAAAAAACTATTATATTTTAAGGACTGTACATATATGCATGACAACAATGTATCTATATGTAAAAAAAACTATTCTATTTTAAGCAAGAAAAAGTATTTTGTAAAAAAAACTATTCTATTTTAAGCAAGAAAAAGTATTTTGTAAAGGATCAGATTAGGTACCTTTAGAAACCTACTTGCCCTTTCTGTAACTTTGTGAAACCCAGCAGACTAATATGTCTGTCATTTCTATTGAATCTCGAGCCATGATTATGATTAGGACTCAATCTCCTGTTTGGGAATAGACACCGGTAATGAGTTGTCAAGGAGACAGCTTGTATCCAGACATCATCCATTATCACCTTCTCTTTTTATTAGACTCACTGCGTACATCACAATCACACTTCTTGGGAGATAGGGGTGGGTAGGGGTCAATTTGTGACAGATTTGTCTTGTTTCATTTCCCTTTCTTCGTTTCTCAAAATAGACAATGTCGATTATGTCAGTCTGTTACATGTTTATTAAAGTAAACCCAATCTCCTTAATTAATTGAGGTTTTTTTAATATCAACATTTAAGTAGCTAAAGATATCTTTGAGTTGGTTGGTTTTGATTAACGAACCACTAGATCACATTGATTTATTAATCATCGGCTATTGGATGTCAAACATTTGGTAATTTTGACTTACATGTATACTCTTAGAGAGGAAACCATCTACATTTTTCCATTAGTAGCAAGGGATCTTTTATATGCCCCATCCCACAGACAGGATAACACATACATGTGCCATGACCTTTGATATACCAGTCATGATACAGTGGCTGGAATGAGAAATAGCCCAATGGGCCCACCGACGCATCAAGCGAACACTTTACCACTGTGCTACATCCCTCCCCCTTTGAAATTACAGATGCATATATATTGTACATGTGTGAGTTTATGATTATGATTATGAGTCAAGCATATATACATGTTAGTAGGTACATGTTTGAGGAATAAAAATGTAAACCAAAGGTTATGCCTATTTTTGTAGTAGTGTTGGTGTAAAGTGCTCCTACTGGCAGTAGCTAGTGGGAATTTCATTGTTAGCTCGGTTGGTAGAGTCCGTGGTTCGAATCCCCTCAGTGGAGGTTGGAGGTTGATTTTTCTGTTACATTTGGAGCCGACATAGGGACTGGGTGTGTTATAATTAAGTCAGGATCCGTAACAGTTCAACTGCCCATGACCCACAGCTCAGGGACGTAGCTTCACTTGAGGGGGGAGTATGTAGTAGTGTTGGTATAAAGTGCTCCTACTGGCAGTGGCTAGTGGGAATTTTCTTATTAGCTCAGTTGGTAGAGCGCTGGACTCTCGTACTGAGGGTCTATGGTTCGAATTCTCTCAGTGGAGGTTGATTTTTCTGTTACATGTTCATCTTGGAATGAGGTTTTCTTCTGAAAACTTTGGCTCAGAATTTCTATCAGAGAAGAATGTTGTAGTGTCTAAACTGTAAGGAGCTCTGTGTAAGGAGCATGTGTATAATCGGATTAGCAGTGAGAAAGCTTTTATATACTTTCACATATATGATATTACCCACCTGATCAATGTCTAGGTGTGTTGTACAAACCATATGTGCCTCACCAGTTGCATAGTAGTTGCTGAATGACATCATTTTCAGTGAGCAATGACACCTTCCCAGGGCTTACCTCTGTACATTCCCATGTCTTGTTTGTTATGTTGGAAGTTATTGTCAGATTTTACATGCCATGCATTTAAAGGTGAGTAACAAATAGAATACAATTTTTTTTCTCGCTAGATACCAAGCATGTTTTTATATTTTTTTACATGTGTATTGGTAATCATTTGAAAATATCTGTTGTCATTTTAAAGGAGATTACATATATTATGTTTATTTATCTAGTACTGGTAGGATTTATTTTTAATTTGAAACAATTGACTTTGTCAGGAATATAGTTTTTTAGCTTTTTATCTATTTTCAACATTCTCCTCTTTTTTTCTCTCTTTTTTTTTTTTTTTTTTTTTTTTTTGTCATAAAATAATTTTCACAAAGTAGATTGAATTTTATCTGAAATGCTGAAAAATTACATACTATAGCACTGTATATAATTTACCGGGTTTTTTTTCAAAGATCATTTTAGCTTTTATGTCTATATGGGTATGACATCCCTTTTTGTGCATGTGAAATAATTATTTAAACAGTACTATAATTCTATAAAATGTATGTAAATGTAAAAAGGTTGCTTGGAAACACACCCTAGAGGCCTGTACGCGTATTATTATAGTATTTTCATGATCCAGCACAATTTCAATAAACATAAAAGAATGTATTACTCACGTGCTTTACAAATAACAGTATTGTAATTATCATATTGCTTGGTATTTCCTGCTATCTTTATGGCATATATAAATAAATTATTACACATGAATATGTGCCACACAGAATTTATGGAACCTTGTTGGGAAATGTTTTATTCCTGTCGCTTGGGGGAATAAAACAATTCCCAGTCTTGTTCCGTAAATGTTATATGACACTTCCACTCATACATTAATTTATATAAAAAATTTGTAATTTTGATTAAAGAATAATAAAATGTTCAGCCACTAACTACAATTTTAGAAGTACACCCTTTAAAGAAAATTATCCGCCATGCGAATGGGTGCAGTAGGTTCGAATCCTACCAATTGACACTTTGTGTTTTTAAATATGATGATAATACAGGATTGCATTAAAAAAAAAACACAAAAAAACACCTGCTCGTCGTGTCACATTTACATTAAACTTAAAAGCTCACGGTTTGTTACTTCTCTGTTGTTTTTTAAGTCAATAAAATACAGCTTGAAAATGTTTTCTAAGGAGTCGGTATTGATTGGTTATTTCAGTATAGTATCTTGTGTTTTTCCATTACATTGGCATTTGCTGTTCACTGCAGACAGCAGCTACTTTACATGTACGTGTAGATTTGGGCAATAATGGAAGATTTCTTAGTCATAATTGTTTCACCAATAGTCATTAAGAAGCTGTAAAACAGTAGCCTAGATGTAGCTTTTAAAATAGCATGCAGTCCGTTATTATTACTTCAGGCTCGTTGTGTTGGATAAGATGCAGTTGTCTTATGAACAGATCTATTATTCATGTAGAAACAGAATCTACCGTTATAGTTTATAATGGTACAAGATGTCTATAAAAAAGAGAGTTTGTTTTGTTTAATGACACCACTAGAGCTCTGCAATTAAGAAAATGTCCACGGCAAAAAACACTTGTCATTGAAAAAAACGCTGAATATTGCAAAAAAGTGCTGTGGAGATTTAAAAACTCCATGGCATTGCCGATTGCTGTGGTTGCTAGAGTACATTGATTTATTTATCATCGGCTATTGGATGTCAAACATTTGGTAATTTGGACATATAGTCTTAGAGAGAAAACCAGCTACAATTTTCCAAGGGATCTTTTATATGCACCACCCCACAGACAGGATAGCTGCAGATACCACAGCCTTTGATATACCGTACCAGTCGTGGTGCACTGGCTGGAACGAGAAATAGCCCAATGGGCCCACCGACGGGGATCGATTCCAAACTGACCGTACATCAAGCGAGGGCTTTTTAATACTGGGATACATTTTGCCCCTACATGTGTATAGTGCAAGGAACAGGGTTTTTTGGGGGGATTTTAAACTGTATTTGTTATTAGCAACAGTTGTTTTTAATGTGAAAATTCATTAGCAACTAGTAGTTACCTATCTTATTATTGTATCTTAGTACATGTACCAGTGTGCTATCTTTGTTTTTCTTCATTTTTTCTCTCTTTTATGTTTTTATGTTTTTCTTTTTATTCTTTGTACATATTAAATAATTAAATATTTTTATAATTATATCAAATTCAATGCAATGATGTTAGGTTACATATTTGATTTATTTTGTAAACGTGATGTAATTAAAACATTGACATTGACATTTAAATAAATTTTATGTAGCAATCTATGAAACTTGTGTAGGAAATCATGTAACTATGCTGCATAAAATGTTCCCTGTCGTGTTTGTGTAATATCCAATAAATTCTTCTTTTTTTTCTTTTCTTTTTTCATGCAATCAACATTACATGTGGTTTGGTACATGTACATTAATACAGTGAAACCCGTGACAAACTGAAATCCTGTCAAAACCGGCCAAGTTTCATGGTCCCGAATTATGTAAATTATAAAATGTGACTCACTGAAAACTGGATCCTGTCTATAAGCCGTATAAATATGGTGTCCCTGCTGTAATCCAGTCTAGACAGGTTTCACGGTACATGCACGTACATTTAAATAATTACACATCTCGAGATTATAAAACCTACATTGTACACTACAGGGGCGTAGGCTGGGGGGGTTTCATATGGACACCCCCCCCCCCCCCCAAACAAGAAGTAATTGCTAACAAGACGTCCATTAATACTAATAGGACGTACATGTGTACCCTGTAATAATGCTAATTTACGGTAATAATGTCACAATTACCACATGTACCTGTATTAGCCTTTGTTTACATTTATAAGAGGTGGGATCTACACATGGTCATGTGCATTGTAGCTTAGTCGATAGAGCAATCATATGAGTAGCCTGGGTCACAGGATCAAATACGTTCAGAGGTTGTTTTTTCTTCTGATGGCTGGTATATTAAAGGCTGTGGTATGTACTGTCATATCTGGAAAAGTGCCATTGCACCACAACTGCCAGATCAAAGGTTGTGGTATGTGCTATCCCGTGGGATGGTGCATATAAAAGACCTTTTGCTACTCATGGGAAAATATATCGTGTTTCCTTTCTTAGACTATACATGTACATGTATGTTATAATCACCAGATGGTTGACACCCACCAGCCGATGAGTAACAAATCAGTGTGCTCTAGTGGTGTCATTAAACAAAGCAACGTTTATCTGGAAAAGTGTACATGTATATAAAAGAGTCTTAGTTGTTATTGAAAAATAATGTAGTGGGCTTTCTCTGAAGAATGAAGAAATGTTTGACATCCATTATCTGATGATTGGTTCATCAATGTGCTGTAAATGGTGTCATTAAACAAAACCAACTTTAACTTTTTTATTGTTTACATAGTAATACATACATGTATGTTGGGGATTTTCATTAAGGAAACAATGCCTTCGTTTCCTTGTTGCTGTGCGTGCCTTCGTTAGAACGGCTGACATCAGGATTCCGTAATGAAGTAGCTGATAGAGTGCTGAATTTGTTTCTGTTGAAGAAAATCAATATTTTTCATCACCGGCTCTCTCATTACAGTCTATTGTTGGTCATCCTCGTCAGTGACAAGATTACCTGCTTTCTCTGTTTCTGTTTTTCGCCGACTGCTAGAAGCCATGTTGCTTTGGAACATACATATATATATATATATACATGTATATACATTAGAATACACATGTTAAAGCAGGGATTTACCTTGTTTTTCTGAAATGGGGGTCCCTTGGACTCACCTCTTTCTTTTCTGGGGGTCCCAACCCGAAAACAAAGGGTCCCAAAATCACACAAACGACAGAGCTGCAGACAACAAATCACATGTATACTATATGTTTCATTAAAGTAAATTTAACAAGCTGTGTTATTGTTTTTCCTTTCGGGAAATCAATGTCGGTATTCATTGTTTATTCTTTCAAAATCAACATTTCACTTTGATCTGTATAATTATTTGAACCATTTCCTGCAAACTAAATGACACTCACAATACCATGCGTTGTTTATGAATCGTGCTACTTGTTTGTTAATGCAAATCAGAACATTTAACCAATTTGTTTTATTCGCCCGGGAATTTCCGATTGTGTTCGGCCTGTTGACGAGAAGTTCCGAATGATCGCAAATCCGCGATCTCTTTCCGGAAATTACTAACTTTACCCGATTAAGCGCAGCAAAGGATAAAGACGTAGTGTTCCCAGAGATTAAAACTTTTTGTTTTCCATATGGGGAATCCCCATTTGAATACGCAGTTTATAGGTAGAAAAGAAATAGTGTGTTACACAGAATGATCGATCTTTGATAGTGGACAGGGTTACTGAAAATGTCAGATATTTTATGCGTCCCACGGGACGCAGTATCTCTATTTTTGCGGGTCCAGTTAAGTTTTAGTGCGTCCTATACGCAAGTTTTGTGCGTCCGGTATATCCCTGGTTAAAGTGTGTGTTGTTTAGTGACACCACCAGAGAGCATGCACTTTCGCAGAGCTTAACCACTGGTACTTGTATATCAAAAGCTGTGGCATATGATGCTCTGTCTGTTGGGACGTGCATAATACTGGTAATACCCCTTTTGAGCGAATCAGTAGTAAGTGTAGCCTTTGTGGCGACTGCAGTTTTCTGGAGGGGGTGAGGGATTCATCTCTTGACCAAGATTGATTACATGGGGTGGTGTTTGACAGCACCATAATTATTATTTTATACTCAAGCTGTGTTTGCCACATCTTTCTGCCTATTTAAAACCTCCCCTGTGGTCAATTTGGGAACAGCCCCAATTTAGTTTCGTAATTGTCTTCTTAGACAACTACCTGAAATGCCTACTGATGGACAATATACTGTGTCATGTTTTTTTATATAAGGCCTCATAATTTAAAATTTTATAGGAAATACATGTACTTTTTTTATTCTGTGCCCTTTGATCTTTGGAACCCGTTGGCAAACGGGTTTTTTTTGTGGGGGTTTTGTAATTACCCGGTATGGTAATGTTGGATTAATATTATACATGATAACATGGGTAACAGAGTTTTTGGTTCTCTGATTTTTGCCAATATGCTACTGACAAGCTATTAAAAATGATTGTTTCCATGAAAGCTGGCGGCCTATACTACATTGTATATGACGTGTTGTGTTGTTTGGGTTTGTTTGTGGTTTTTCAAATGAGTGCACATGGTTTAAAAGTGATCTTGGAAAAAAAATTAGTCATGTTTTGGGGTCATAGCAGTGTGTCTACTTAATATTGTGTCTCTATGAGATCAAATAGCTTAATGCAAGCTAAAATCACTAAATTGATATATATGCATGGTAGCCTTTATGAAAGTAATATGTAGAGTACACCGAGGCAGTCTGACAATGTGTAGTCTAATAATGCCTTTCACCACATCTAATGCTACATGCACAGTCGATCTTGCTTCTAGATCTCAATCATATAGAGCCACTCCTCTGAGCCTGCTGGGCTTCTAGAATTCTTATCAAATCCACTAGCCATGGGATCAGTTATTATAAAACATTTACTTGCTAAGAATACAAATTCACTCTCCCTACTTTACTTTAAGTTAATACAATTTTACAAAATAATCGTAATAAACAGATGTGTCACCTAAAGAGGGAGATAGAGCTTAAAACACTGACATTGGAGGTTAGGGTTGGGGCAGGACATTCAATATTTACAAAATAGACTTAACTGCAACATTTTACCTTCTTTTTTTTTTACTAGCCATCGGGCATGGCAACAGTAGTTATTTACTAGTCCAACATTGAATATCACTAGCCATGGGAGTGGGGCTACCATAATCTAGAAGCCCTGTGAGGTTTAATGGGTTTTGAGATAGATCTCCCTTTGTTGATCCTTTCCCCATCCCTCATTCCAACCAATGTACCTTGATTGTTATTGTACATCAAAGGCTGCAGTATCTCCTGTTCTATCTGTGGGAAAATGCTAATAAAATACTCAGTTATGCTGTGTGATACAAATTACATATCGGTTAGTGGCAGCAGCTGGTTCTCTCTCCTGGTGTTTAGAACTAGTGTCATAATGACAATTATAATGGCAGGTGCAGGTGTGTCAGACACAAAATAGCTGTAGTTTAAAAATATGCCGAGTTGATGTTGTCGTTATAAGCAGAATTGTTTTTATTGTCCATTTCTTGCAATTTATAAATAGACGTTTAATGAATAGAATAGAATAGATGTTTAACGATACCCCAGCACGAAAAATACATTGGCTATTGGGTGTCAGACTATGGTAAATGCAAAACATTAAGTGATGATCAACATCAATATAAAAATTCAGGAGTTAAATAAAAACACAGTGTGAAGAACTTTGCAAAAAATACAACTACAACATGTATAGCAGATTAATGATATTGCAGCACAAACAAAAAACAATTGCTACTGTCACTAAGTGCAAAAAAAACCCACCCAGAAATGAAAAGTGTTTCATGTAAACAGAATACTTGAAATCAATCTTGCACAGGTAGCTCAGTCTGATCAGGCAATGTTCCATAATTAAATTTGCGGCGAAGGTCATGATAGATTTTTACGCCTAAAGTTGGCAAAAACATTTATGCCTTTCTGTATGTTTGCTAATTTGCTAATGCTAATTTGTCCAGGAAATTAATCCTGTTATCCTTTTTCCTTCTTCTATTTTTATTTTATATTTTGTTGTTGATTGCCATGGTTACAAGGCTTGGACTGGAATGATTGGTTCAGCTCGTACAGACAATCAGATGTGTCCAGACAGCAATTTATACAAGTTGGGCTTCCTGGCATATTATGTTTCCCATTAGTGTCTTTCCTGTCCTATTAATTGTAACATCACAGATTATTTGACATGCAGTGTGGCTTTGCTGGATCAATATCCATTTAATAAGGACCGTAAATATGTGATCCTCTCGGCCATACCGGCCCCGGCTTGATCTTTATGTAACGTATAGATAGTGCAGCGATAATCACAACGTTTTTGGTTGAGCTGGTAACCCTGTAGCTACATCATACATTTCAGGCTGGATCATTTAATCTTTACTATTGAACAGTACTATGTGGTGTATGAGAAACTGTTTGTTTTAAACAAAAAGTATAACATTTTGTGGGTTAAAATTTTGTATGATAAAATAAAAAAACTGCAACATAATGAGCTGACTTTGCAAAAAGTAATCATTGTATTTTTATTTTAAATATGTGTATGTTTTTAATGTGAGCATGTATGTCTTTAATGTGAACTATATATATGATGTCTGTACTTGCGTATATTGTAAATTATTAAACATACACAGCTGTTTAAGGACGTCATACACATGACTAAGAATAAACGCCTTTTGTAAGATCTTCCCTCTATCAAAAACTAGTACAGGTGTACATGGCTGTGACATGCATGACCACGAAAAGTTAATGTTTGTTTTATTTAATGACACCACTAGAACATATTGATATATTAATCATTGATTATTGGATATCAAACATTTGGTAATTCTGACGTATAGGGCTGAATTTACAAAGCCTGTTTATGTCTTACATGTATGTAACTACATACATTTACAATGCTTAAACACCTGCTTTTAAGAAAAACAGGCTTCGTAAATATGCCGATGCCATATAACCGTAAATAAAATGTGTTGAGTGCGTCGTTAAATAAAATATTTCCTTTGTAAATGTGACCCATAGTCTTAAGAGAGGAAACCCACTACATGTTTCTATTAGTAGCAAGGGATCTTTTATATGCACCAATCCCCTGAGACAGGATAGCACATACCATGGCCTTTGATATACATGTACCAGTCGTGGTGCACTGCCTGCAACAAGAAATAGTCCAATGGGCCCACTAACGAGAATCGATCCTACACCAACAGTGCATCAAGCGAGCGTTTTACCATTGAGCTACGTGTCCCGCCCCTGCATGACTATAATGTTTCCATCCCTTTTGCACAATTGAATTCATCATATGTCAGTTATAATTAACTAGATTTAGACTTATCTAATGAATCTTTTATCAAACATATATGAACTTGTGTGACTCAATCTTCTTATAGACCTGAATATTCTGGATGACAGTTAGCCAAGTGATATTATATAGCTTTAGTCAGCTGATGTTCTGTCTGATGACATTTTAGACATGTTTTTTAGGCAGATGACTTTTAACTCAGATGATGTTTAGTCCAATGGTTTTGGTTTGATGTCCTTTATAGTGAGATTATAGCCGATAGTGATAGAACCTTATTAAGTGAGATGAAAGTTTGGTCCTGTAGTTTTTAAGCAGATACATGTAGCCTTTGATCAGACAATCTTTTGTGATATATGCTAATTAAAGACTTAAATCAGATGGCATTTAGTCCTATAGTTTTCAGTCAGACTGGCTTTTGTTGGATGGTCTTTACTCAGATGGCATCTTGTGACTAATCACATTGTCTTCAGAATGACTGAATCTAAAAAAATATTGCCATTCAGCAAAAACAACTTCTTTTCTGAGTTCATTGTATAATAACAGCTCTAGCTGTCCATCAAGATATAATTATTCTTTCATGACATTTAAGAAAGGTTGTTGTTCTTTGAAAACTACTTTGATCTTGAGAACATATACATGTATCAGTTATTAGTTATTTACAACAGTAATGAGAAACTTCTTTAAAAAAAAAATCACTTTGACATTTTAAAATAATGGTTTGATCTTGAAGCAATATCGTCAAATAGTGTGGAAGGTGTTTTTTAAAGATAATTTTTTGGCACAAGACAGCTATGATCTGCATGTAATGTGTAACGCAAGATGTGATGAGAAATATTGATTTTGTCTTGAAGACATTGGAGTTGTCTTGAAAAGAGCTACAGTACTGTACAGCCAGTACATATTTAATGTAGTTGTCTGTGGTGAGTGTGGAATTACACTGAAGATGATGTTAATAGAAGAAGAACAGATCTTAGATATAGAAGAAATCTATTTGACAATAAATGCTTTATGTGTTCTAGTTTAGAGACTTTATAAACATCATTACATGCACGTTTGCATGACATTTGTACATTTACAGGCATTGACTTGGAGGTTAGGGGTGGGGTAGAGTTCCATCAGAATCATAAAACTGAGACAGACGTAATCTAGATATTGTTTTATTTCACCTGATAATCTTACATGTATGCTTCTGATCCAAGATCTACCGGCCTCGGTGGCATCGTGGTAGGCCATCGGTCTACAGGTTGGTAGGTACTGGGTTTGGATCCCAGTCGAGGCACGGGATTTTTAATCCAGATACCGACTCCAAACCCTGAGTGAGTGCTCCGCAAGGCTCAATGGGTAGGTGTAAAAGACTTTCACCGACCAGTGATCCATAACTGGTTCAACAAAGGCCGTGGTTTGTGCTATCCTGCCTGTGGGAAGCACAAATAAAAGATCCCTTGCTGCTAATCGGAAGAGTAGCCCATGTAGTGGCGACAGCGGGTTTCCTCTCAAAATCTGTGTGGTCCTTAACCATATGTCTGACGCCATATAACAGTAAATAAAATGTGTTGAGTGCGTCGTTAAATAAAACATTTCTTTCTGATCCAAGATCTGGAATTAGCAGAAGCATGGAATCCTGATACATTTATGGCCTAACGTACATGTACATACGTACCTGACAAATGCTAGTTAGATGATATTTGTTGTTACCACCAGAAATTCTGTGAACTAGTTCTTGGTAAAACTACCTTAAAATATTTAGGTACCATAAGGACTAGGATCATACACAGTGACCTAATTTTGCCAAATAATGTCAGCATGTTCACCACTTTCAGGTTTCTCAATCTATGCAAATGTATGTACATCATCTGAGTAAGGTTTGTGGTGTCCAAGCTAGGTTTTTCCACTTAAAAAGCTGATTAGACTGGGGTTGCAGTTATTTAACATTCATCTTATTAATGATTCAACAGTAACAAATCTGATCTTATAACACACAAACTCTTTATTGTTGCACTTCGAAAACACTTATTAGTCATCATACAATGTACATCATCTGTCCACTATGGCTGGAACATGAGATTTCACTAATTAGACAACAGTGACATTATTTTCTAGTTTTAAACTACATACTGTAAATTTAACAATATTACACTAAAACACTGTAAAAACATTGCAGGCATTTGTTTTAAAAGAGTTTAATTATTTCTTCTCTTTTTTTTTATTTCAGATTTTTGAGTGGTGGTATTTTAAAAAGTATGGCACCTCGTTCATCGAGCAGGTGTCCTTGAACCACATATCACCCCTGTTGGGTGGAGGAGAAGGTGGAACCGAGCCGATTACCTCCTCTGGAACATCCAACTCCACCCAGCAGCAGACTTTACCTGGTGTGTATTCATTAAACATTGTCATAACAGACATTAGTCATTATGCAATCTTGCAGGTTTGGGTTGGGTTGGGTTTTTTATTCATGAAATATTACCAGCAAGTATATACATGACAATGTGGTGTTGGGGTTTTTTCTCAATACAAATTACCTCATTTATGGCCATGGAAGCTCTAAATGGATTAAGTACATCTAATGATTGTTTTCCAATCTGTAAGTCTTTCCAGTGCTACTCGTACTGGAACAAAATGTACATCTAAATCTCTCTGTCCTTTTGGAGTTTTGTAAACTGCATTCTTGGAAGTTCTCGTCTTCCGTGGCTGACTATATTTCGGAGAAGAAAACTATTTGAATTTTACAAAAAAATTGTATTTTAGCAATTTATCAAAAATATTTTTGTAATTTTTAATAAAATTCTCACAACAGCCCCCTACATTTCAAGACGCTGTAAAGTTTTCTGATTTCAGGTCTAGTATAATTTTCATCCTAGTGTATCTTTCTTTTGATAATTTGTACATGTACCAGTAGCATATTTATGGAAGTCGCTTTAACAAAATTATATTTCATACAAATCATCTGCTTTCCATTATCACTGCATTACACATGGATTGCATTGAATGATTGACACCGTAGAAAAATGGTCGTTACTATACACATGTATTTGTGATTGTTAGCATTTGGTCATCTTTTTAAAACTGTTTTAAAGTGATGTTATGAAAAGATAACAAATGGTTATGTTTTGTTTTAAGAGTGTAAAGTATGGCGGAATCCGCTAAATCTGTTCCGAGGCTCGGAGTATCAGAGATTCATATGGGCCACCAGCAAAGACCCTCTCACATACTACGATATGAATCTGTCTGCCCAAGATCACCAGACGTTTTTTACATGTGAGGCTGATAATGGCAAACCAGAATATGAAAGTAAGTGTTTCTTCAGTCGTAGGGGATGGGAATGCTTTATGGTATTTAATAAGTCTATGGAGGTGGGACGTAGCCCAGTGGTAAAACGTTCGCTTGATGCACAGTCAGTCTGGGATAGACCCCCGTCGGTGGGCCCATTGGGCTATTTCTCGCTCCAGCCACTGCCCTATGACTGGTATATCAACGGCCGTGGTATGTGTTATCCTGTCTATGGGATTGTGCATATAAAAGATATCTTGCTTGTAATCGATAAGAGTAGTGGCGACAGCGGGTTTCCTCCTTCAGTATCTGTGTGGTCCTAAACCATATATCCGACGCCATATAACTGTAAATACAATGTGTTGAGTGCGTCGTTAAATAAAATGTTTCCTTCTTTAATAAGTCTGTGGTTATGTACTTGTAAAAGAAATACATATTTTATGAGGAAATACTGCTAATGTAACCAGCAGAAAATCATGCAAAGTATATCTAAGATGGAAAGTTAATAATAATTTTTTTAAAAAAAAGAAAAAAAAAAAGTGTGTTAGGTGGGATACATTTGAAGCCAATATTGTCATGGAAGATCTTTGTTTTTGACATATTTTTGTTCTATATGCTTAGAAAAACAAATAAGGCAACACTTATTATTGTAGACCCAATTTAATTTACTACTAACATAGCTATGTCTATATTTAATACATAGAGGTTATTACCAGAGTGTTTTTTGGTACCGTCAGTATCATATATTAGGAATAAAAATTGTACAATGCAAGCATAATACATTATTTTTATTCTTAATATATGATATTGACGATATTGAAACACATGAGGGTAATAATCTCTTTATCATATAATCTGCAGCTTAATACAATGTGTGTTTGTAAACTGTACACGCAACTTTAATTCCAGTCTGCCATTACTAGATATCCAAATGACGTAAGAATATGTGGCACTGTGTAATTTTGAATGGAAATGATGTCAAACTTTAATGACATCATTTTGGATGTCCTTACATCATATTAAACTAGGGCTTAATGTTTTTTGTTTTTTGAACGCTAGACAGCTTTTAGTGTAAAATTACTATTGAAATGTTTTTATTTGATGACTATGAATGCATACGTCGATTGTGGTGTGTCATACTAGTACGTTTGCTTAAATGTTAATAAACCTAATGTCGTAACCTTGATTAATTTACATCTAATTTGCAAAGTTATCAAATTAGGAGATAACCATATGGAGTTTTTAGATTTGCAGGTGTTATTGTCTATTTGATGCCCGCAAATGTCATTTTTGACCAAAGGTGTTAGCCTGAGGTCAAAAATGAAACATTTGCGGGCATCAAATAGACAATAACACCCGCAAATCTTAAAAACTCAATATGGTTATGTCCATTGTAAACTGGATAGTTTTTCAATGGAACTAACTGTATATTTGGTATTTCTTGAAAAAAATATTTGGCTACAATCTAACTGTAGACCCTTGAATCGTCGACTTCGCCTGTTCCAATTGCTAATGACGTCACTTTCTAATAACATCATTAGCTTTCCGGGTGTTACTGTCTATTTGATCCCAGAAAAAGAATGTAATTAACCAATCACAATACAGAACACACTCGCCATCAGTTTACAATTCTTAAAGTATGTGATCTGAAAAATATTACATACTTTGATTGCACTGAAAGTGTAAGATATATGATAAATAGAGATTACTATTCGAGCTTGATTGTCGTATTGATTATACGAAACAAGTGTCAGGATTTTTGTATTGCCCGAGCTAGAGCGAGGGTAATACATAAATCCTAACATTAGTTTCGTAAAATCAGTATGACACACACACGCGAGTGTAATAATTTCTTTATTATCCATATTATTATAATAATATTATTGTGGGGTTTTTTTATGAATAACAAGGACCATCTCAAAATGTTTCAACCACAACTAATAGGAGACGACAAGATAATGACATCATATTTCACATGCAAAGTCTGAGCTAGGACTTGTGGAAAACAACGTCATGTTTTGACGTCGCTTCCCAAAATAACATTAGTTTCGTAAAATCAGTATGACACACACACGCGAATGTAATAATTTCTTTATTATACATATTATTATAATAATATTATTGTGGGTTTTTTTTATGAATAACAAGGACCATCTCAAAATGTTTCAACCACAACTAATAGGAGACGACAAGATAATGACATCATATTTCACATGCAAAGTCTGAGCTAGGACTTGTGGAAAACAACATCATGTTTTGACGTCGCTTCCCAAAATTACGTCATTACACTTGTTATTACACATGTATTTCGTATGATTATTATTAACTCGGTTATGTTGATCCATGTGAATAATAAAAAGATGTAATGTTGGATTAAATGCCAGCAATATGGGATTGAGTGTAACTTCCTGATATCTTGGATGAGGGTTTTGTTTGCAGTCACTCTGCTTTCAGTCTTAATGTGATCCCTTATTTCTTTTCATCAGTATATTATTCATAAATGTTCGGTGAAAAACCAATGGATATACATGTACCATGACTTCATTTTTTTTTTTTTTTTTTTATTATTCACAAGTAGGTGAAATACTGAGTGCAGAATAACCCCTACAATTGTCTCACAACAATCGACAATTGGTGTGCTATACCAATTTCGAAAACCCAAACTCCCTGAAACCTGAACTATTTCATCGTCCCCGAAAATGTTGAGGAAAGGAAAATCACACTCTTCACATTGATCATATTTATGAATCTGACCAAGAATGTACACGTACTAATATTGTATTTAATTTAGAAGTACATGTACATGTATTAGAAGCATGGTTTGTTCAAAGTAGGGATTGGATTTAGGCACACACAGAGGTGCAGTCACACTTGTTCTTAAAAATCTCCTTGAAAACAAGTCTGATTTTAGTTTCAAAGAGAATGACACATATATTGTGTACCAGCTGGTTTTAACTTGTGTTATGCATGTACCGCTATACATTGAAATCTGATCTCTGATGGTTTTTATTTTTGCTATTCTCTTTCAGTAATGCAGATGGCATGGAGAGAAAGAAATCCTCAGTCAAGAATAAAATCTGCACACGAAGCACTGGAGAAGACACCTGAGTAAGGTTTAGTATATACAAAACAAATACAGTGAAACCTTACAAGACTGGATCCTATGTAAAGCGGAATTCCATTATTCCCTCAAAACCAGAATCCCTTTTTGAAAACCAGTACAGAACTTAACCTCTGTAAATCGGATCCCTCTTAACACCAGTCATTTGTCTTGGTCCCAAGGGTAGGCCATCGGTCCACAGGCTGGTAGGTACTGGGTTCGGATCCCAGTCGAGGCATGGGATTTTTAATCCAGATACCGACTCCAAACCCTGAGTGAGTGTTTCTGCAAGGCTCAGTGGGTAGGTGTAAACCACTTGCACCGACCAGTGATCCATAACTGGTTCAACAAAGGCCATGGTTTGTGCTATCCTGCCTGTGGAAAGCACAAATAAAAGATTCCTACCTGTCTGTCGTAAAAGAGTAGCCTATGTGGCAACAGCGGCTTTCCTCTAAAAACAGTGTCAGAATGACCATATGTTTGACGTCCAATAGCCAATGATAAGATAAAAAATCAATGTGCTCTAGTGGCGTCGTTAAATAAAACAAACTTTACTTTTTGGTCCCAAGGGTGTCCGATTTATAGGGATTTCACCTGTAGTGTGTGATTGAAAAGTATAAATTTAGTATAATATAAGGAAGACAGTATTACCTCATTGACTGTGGTAGAGTCCTGGCCTGAAGTTCTTGGACCCATGTTCTGGTTGGGTTCCCCATCCTAACCAGTGTCCTATGAAAGGTAGGCATTGATTGTCCTGTGTGTGAGTAATTGTAATTAAAGTATCCCTTGCTGGTAATGGAAAAATGTAGTGGGTTTTCTATGAAGACCAAATGTCAGAATTAACAAATGTTTGACCTCCAGTAGCAAAGTATTAATTAACCAATGTGCTCCAGTGGTGTCATTAAACACAATTTTTTTTTTACTTCATCAGCTGTGTCAACAGTAATGTTCAGGGTTCGTACTGTCTGGAAATCCTTGAAAATTATGGACTTTATATTTTTCATTTTCCAGGTCTTGAAAAAGTATGGGAAAAAAACAATTTTGTGTGCAAATTTTGAAAAAGTATGGAAAACAAGCAAATTTCAGTAAGTTGCGTAACATCGCCCGAACGCAGTCTCCTTTTACACGCAATCATCAACATTCGGAAAATAATCAGAAGTTTCTGATTTTATACACTTGCTGTAAGTAAGTCTGGGAAAATGGTGTCATGTGTTTTGGAAAAGGTATGGAAAAAGTATGGAAATTAGTTTTGAAAAAGGTGTATGAACTCTTGAGTATTGTTTATCTACCTGATTTATTTTTAGGTACCTATTGTTCCTGTTGTTATGGTTCGACTCACTAATCAGGAAATGTGTAACCCCATGCCGAGAAATACATGATGAAACTGTGGTGTTATAACATTTCAGAAATCTGAGAGAAATGGTGTCTCTTTCACTGATGTTTATTTTCCTGCAGATAAAAGTATAGGGAATAATTACTACATATTTTGTTCAGCATCACATTGCAATTCACTGTCATAATGTAAGTTTCAGAGATCGTTACACGTCAAAAGAATACCGGCTCTGAGTACACAATTGCACTGCACCCAGGGGAAGCTGGACAAAAGAATACCTGCCTTCCCTATCCCACCCCGAATCTACACAATTGCACGGGTCTCCCCTGGGTTGTCATGCCACGACCAGAAGCTGTCAGGCCCTTTTTAAGGCCCCTATGGACAAACTAGGGAGACACCACAGCATCATAGAGGTCTAATTAACGAGCTACTCTCGATTCACTAATGTCAAAACCTATACTAGCTCTGGAACTTTCTTTTTGACTGACCGTTCAAAATTGCGCCCAATTTCCTCAACCAAATTTGCGCACTTTTTCTCTTTGGCATAATACTCTGCGCCATTCAAAATTCCATAGCACCATCACCCCCACCCCCGCCTGCTACCGACCTTGGTCAGGCTGCTGGTGCTCCCTTGCACCTGCCAGTGCAGGTGGTCCCTCCTCTCCTGTCGGAGGAGCTTGCGCCTAGGACAGGCGTGTGCTACAACAGCTTGTTCTGAATGTGCACGTAAAGCCCTATGACCTGACCTGACCTGATCGCTACATAATTTTAAAATGTTTAATATTATAATTATATACATTAATCAAATTTTATGTAAAAAAAAAAAAAATATATATCTGTATTGTTTGTTTAATAATGCTATAATTGGTTTGTCGTACCTAGGATTTTCTGGAATACATAAAGGTAGACTTTTTTTAATTAGTATTTCTTTGAACTGGACACTTCATTTATTTTGGTTTGTTTTTGTTTCTTCCCATGCAGATTTGTGTACACAAGTTGCAAGCCCCTCCCCCCCCCATCATATATAATATGGTTTGATCGAATTTGGTGAATAAATTGTATAATCAACCAACTAAACTGCAAAGGTAATTTATAAAATTGGCAAGTACTGCCTAGGATTTGCCCACTGAACTTATATTCTGCCTCAAGAACGCTAGAAATACATTGTAATTAGTTTTATTGTCAGATTCTCTTTTCATTAACTGTTTATCAAGTCCCAGTGGAGCCTGCCAGCTTTAATTCATCTGGTTCTAATAGAGAAAAATCACTCTCCTTCCCACGTGTGGGCAGCGTGACTGACACACACACACACACACCCTCCCCCCCGATGAGCTTGCGACCCTGAACACAAGTTAATTAAATTATGCATCCGTCCACAATGGGTTCAGATTTGCTCTCCTTTGTTAGTGTCTCGTCCACTCTTGAGTGTATGCATGCTGTTAATTGTGCATTAACAAATCAATACAATGGCCGGGTGCTGCTAAACATTTCTCTCTCTGACATGACCTTCGTGCAATCCTCTCTCTCTCTCTCACAGTCACAGCATCAATAGAACTGGGTTCAAGAAAGGACATCTAACTCATTTGTCCAGAAGCTTACATGCTGTTATTTCGGTGTTGTTTTAGCTTAATTTGATCATATTTTCCCCAATCATGGCTGCTGCTGCTAGCTGCAGTCTGCCTGAAATTAATTTTATATAACGAGATTGTCTGCTGGCCGCTTTGGGTCGCCACTTGCATGATACTTCCATCATTGATTAAGTATGTGTCGGCATTCTGGCATGGGTTTCGTCATTGGCAGTATTGACTGGGGAATTAAGGAATACAATTTAAGCAAAAGCCTATTCTTGTAGTAACTTGACTTAAATAGTCTGCCATAGAATCTAAGTCAAAATGTCTGAAATTTTACAATTATTAAAGGAGGACATTTCTTACAAGTAATAAATTAGACTGGTATAAAATGTCTAGCAGATGCAGGATTTTTATAGGGAGGGGTGCTTTTTGTTAAACTTAAAGGTACCTATAGTGTAAACTGCCATACATTTTATATAAGCAGTCCACCTCAGATGCACCCAACCTACCAAGACTACATCTCCACATCTATAAAGAAATTAATACGTTATATTTATGCATATTTTAAACACAGGGGCGGGATGTAGCCCAGTGGGAAAGCACTCGCTTGATGCACGGTCAGTTCAGGATCCATCCCCATCGGTGGGCCCATTGGGCTATTTCTCATTCCAGCCAGTGCACCATGACTGGTATACCAAAGGCCGTGGTATGTTCTATCCTGTCTGTGGGATGGTGCATATAAAAGATCCCTTGCAACTAATGAAAAAATGTAGCAGGTTTTCTCTCTAAGACTATGTCAGAATTACCAAATCTTTGACATCCAATAGCCGATGAATAATAAATCAGTTTGCTCTAGTGATGTCGTTAAACAAAATAAACTAACTTTTAAATACTTGATTGTCAAGGGGCACACACTCAGCACCCACCCCATGGATCACGGTGTTGTCCATAAAATAAATAATAATTTTAAAATTTGATACAGAAAAATCCGAATAAATGTTCTACTTTTTTCCTGTTTAAAGCTTTACAAAAGCCTTTTATGCTAAACTACTGTTAAAGGAAAATGTTCACGTGTCATTTAACCACGCTACATGTACATGTAGTTTGAACCAAGTGGATTTGGTGAACAGAAAAAACAACAATTTTGTGTACTGTGTCCTGCCTGTAGTTATGTTAATTTTCTTCTTACAGACAGTAGCCACTGTTTACAACAGGGAGCACTTCAAAGCACAAGTAGAATCCTCTTCCATAAGTTGGATGTTTCGATATTTTAGAACATTAATTTTATTTTCATGTTTTTCAGATGTGCAACAGCCCTGCTTCTTTTGGCTGAGGAAGAGTGTCAGACCATTGTTGAGGTTGGTTTACACAGTCTGTTTCTTAACAGTAATCAATGATTACATCATTCAGTGGACAGGGCCAAAAATAACTGGGAGGTGGGGGAGGTTCTGAGAAAAAAAGAAGAATCAGGGTACTGTAATATAGGTACTTCTCTATCTAGATAAAAGAGACACTTTTTAACCAAGAATTTCATGGGGGGGGGGGGGGGGTGGCACCCAACCCTCCACCCACCCACACTAGGTATGGCCCTGGTGGGTGTGCATTAAACCCAGCCCCCTGGCCCTACTGCCTGCTACATACAATCCAAAGAAATAAATTAATTTTTTCAAAATGTTTTATATAATAAAAGCTATTTTAATTAATTTCCTACACTAATGATTTGGGTTCTGGAATAAATGACATTGTTCTTCTGTTGGAAGTTTGCTATCCTTCTCATGCATACACAAAAGCTTTCCCACATTTGGTTGACACAAATATGCATATACCTGTATATAGGGATCACACAATTTTCCCGATGAAAGACTGAATGTTTTCTGGTTGAACATCCTGCAGTATATTTAAAAACATGGGGGGGGGGGGGGGGGGGGGGGGGGGGGGGGGGGGGGTTATAGCTAATTCTTATGGTAATATGTGTGATTTTGCAGTCAGCTATATATAACTGTTGTGTTCTATAACAAAACTATTTAATGATATGGTGCTGGATATACATCTATCACAGCGATAGATCATTTGCCTGACATGCAATGGGTCAAATGATCGATTTTCCTCAATTGTCTCGGGTTTTTCTGCTATCCCAACAAGTGCACCACAACTGGTACATGAACGGCCATGGGATAGTGCATATGAACCTGCCTCAGTGGTGCAGTGGTTAAGCCATTGGAGTTAAAGCTGGTAGGTACTAGTTTCATATCCCAGTATCAGCTACCATCCATAGCAAGCTTAACAACGCAGTGGATAGGCGTACGGTCACTTTACTGACTCCCGTCTCACTGACCATTATCAACTAACTACTAACCCACTGTTCTGGACAGATGGCCCATATAGTTGAGGTGTGTGCCCAGGACAGCATGCTTGAACCTTAATGGATACAAGCACAAAAATAGGTATAAATGAATGAATGAATGAATGAATGAAGTACGTATGAAAGATTCTTTGCTGATTTTTCAGCAGGAGTGACTTTCAAGTCTTGAATGTTCCCTTGTCCACATGTGCATCATGTTGATATGATTTTTCAGGCAGAGAAAATGTTCAAGCAAGCGTTTAAGGTAGCTGAAGGAAACTATCGCAAGTCACAGCAGACGCAGCATCAGAATTCAGCCCAAGAGGCACTGCATCGTGAGTAGTGTTAGTCACTTTGAAACTTTGACATGTGGGTGAGGCGTAGCCAGTGGTAAAGCACGCGCTCGATGCACGGTCAATCTAGGATCGATCCCAATTGGTGGGCTCATTGGGCTATTTCTCGTTCCAGACAGTGCACCACAACTGGCATATCAAAAGCTGTGGTACATGTATGTGCTATCCTGTCTGTGGGATGGTGCATACAAAAGATCCCTTGCTACTGATGGAAAGATGTAACAGGTTTCCTCTTTAAGACTAAATGTCAAAATTACTAAATGTTTGACATCCAATAGCTGATGATTAATGAATCAGTGTGCTCTAGTGATGTCACTGAACAAAACAAACTGTAACTTTAACTTTGACCAGTGTCCTCAAACGTGTATTAAGACTGTGGGGGCCTAAGGCTAACAATAGGGAAGACTATTAAAGGGACAGACCCTAGTTTCAGCCCGTGAAAATACACACTAAGTTTAGTTAATCTACAAATCTGTAACACATTTGGATAACGTTACAACTGAGTGAAACATAAGTCTGTGACTTTGAAATGGTGAAATATCCTCTAAAAATAGACTAAAACTCGACTCCATAACTCTTACCTCTTAGACGCATGTGCGTTTTTAGAAATATGAGAAATGTATTTTGTGATATTAAAAACACCAGGATGACCAAAAACCACTTCGAATGTACGGAAATGGATAATCTAAACAATAAAATCTAAGTAAAGTATGATTTCAGTTGTCAAAAACGGCTCTAATAGTAAAAAAAATATGCCTTAGCGTTTAAAAACTAGGGTATGTCCCTTTATCAGGTGGCAACAGTGAGTGGTGAAGGAACAAACCAAGATCCCTGTTTTATGTTTTGACTTTCATTATCCTCTGATTAAGCAGTCGGGGGTGGGGGAGGTTGTCAAGAAACCAGTATTCATTCCCTTTCAGTTTTCTACTGACACATCTCATGGACCTCAACTACTGTTCAGACACATCACATCAGACACATCAATGCTGAAGAACACACACATATACACGAGCCCCTTTTGGCAATTAGTGTTTCCTTTTTAACAATTCTCTGCTTTGAAAAGATTTAATATTGGCCATAAAATTTAATAGTTCATTATGAATAAAAAGAAACGCCCTTCAAAAGTTGTCTATTATAATGCAAAACACATATTAACATTTTTTTAAATATTGTCATAAAATAATGAGTAACCACTCCTGAGCAGTAAGGATCTGAAGGAGGGGATTGGGTTTTTGGAGTTGCGGGGGTGCTATACGTGTGTTTGTTGGTGTATAAAAATAATCACTGAGCTAAGGTTTGTCTTTCAATATAATATTAATATATATGGTTTTATTTATGTTTTCACTAGGTCGTGATACCAATGTGCTTGTGTTAATAAAGAGGCGACTAGCAATGTGTGCAAGAAAGCTTGGCCGTACTAGAGAAGCCGTCAAGATGATGAGAGATGTAAGCATACCTTGGGAGTCTGTGGGCCCATTCAGCTATTTCTCGTTCCAGCCAGTGCATCATGACTGGTACATCAAAGGCCGTGGCATGTACTATCCTGTCTGAGGGATGGTGCATATAAAAGATCTCTTGCTACTGATGGATAAATGTAGCGGGTTTCCTCTCTAAGTCTATACGTCAAAATGACCAAATGTTTGAAATCCAATAGCCGACAATTATTAAATCAGTGTACTCTTGTGGTGTTGTTAAACAAAGCAGACTTTAGCATACTTTGGGTCTTTTTAGCTTCACATTTATTGAGGGACACTCACTGAACCTATTTCTTGCACCACGACTGGTACACCAAAGACTGTGGTATGTGCTATCCTGTCTATGGGATGGTGCATATAAAAGATCCCTTGCTGCTAATCGCAAAGAGTGGCCCATGAAGTGGCGACAGCGGGTTTCCTCCTTCAATATCTGTGTGGTCCATAACCATATGTCCAATGCCATATAACCGTAAATAAAATGTGTTGAGTGCGTCGTTAAATAAACCATTTCCTTCCTTCACTGAAGCTATGTGTTCAGTCTTACAGCGGGTGTGTGATATCATTTATCATAGTAGCACCCCGCTTTTGAAGACCATGTAATTGTAAAGTTATTTTTCACTTTTTGTCTATTGTCAATCTCATCTTTGTTTAATGTAATAGGACTGAGAGTTATAATTAACCATCTTATGAAAAACCATGTTTGTCTCTCTTTAATCCTGTAACTTTTGGAATTTGTGATATTATTAGAACTGTATACAGCAATTTAATTTCTGATTTACTATTAAAATATTGAAATTACAGTACACAATGTAGAGTTTTGTTCATTGTTCTCACGTCTTCTTTTTTTACCTAATTTTTTTTTACCATTTTTTTTCCAGCTTATGAAAGAGTTTCCTTCGATGAATTTCAACATTCATGAAAACTTGATAGAGGCATTATTAGAACTGCAGGCATACGCTGATGTGCATGCAGTGTTGTCACGCTACGATGGTAAGCTTGCTAAATATCACATTGTTAGATACGACCAGTAATTAATTGAATGTGGCATCACAAATATTTTCACTGTCAAAGGCTCAACAAATCCACTTTAAATAACAAAGGCCTCAATGATTGATAGTTCTTATCTTACAACTAATCGTGATGTATCCTTGATAAAACTATATATGTATACACATGCAGGAACATAACTGATGTAAATGTGACAGAAAAAATATATGTAAAAGGTCCAGTGGCATGCTTTAGTTTCTAGTGGATTTTTTCTTTTGTTTGTTTGGTTTTTTGTTTTTGGCGAGGGGGGTAGGGGTTGAAAGGCAGAGGTGGATCTAGGGGGTAGGGGGTAGGGGGGGGGGGCAGGCCCCCCTAAATTTTGCGACAGTTATAATTTTATTATATTCATTTTAATTTTTTTACAACCCCCCCCCCCTCCAAACCTCCCCCAAAGTTCCCTTGGCATTCCACCTTATGTCACTGGGGCCACAGTGGATTTTGTGGATCTGCCACTGAAAGGTAGTGTGTTAGCATGTGCATAATTGAATCAGTGTCTGCTACTTCCCGGCTTACATTCCCATATATCTTGTGAACAAATACTACTGTAATTACATTCTTTCTGAAACTACATGTTTTCTCTAGTACATTATTTGTTTCTACTATTTCAGACATCAGTTTACCCAAATCGGCCACTATATGCTATACAGCAGCCCTTTTGAAAGCAAGAGCTGTTGCAGACAAGTAAGTGTGTTTAAATCTTTCTCTGTTTTTTTCAATAAGAAAATGATATCAGCTTTTGTACCTGCTTCCATTTGATACATGTTTTATATAAAGACTCTGGGTTTTAGTGTAAACCTTTTCTTTTTGCTTGATCTATAATGGAGAACATACATACATGAAGCTTACTGGAGACGTTGTTGGACATCTCGACACTGTGGGTTTATTCAGTACTTATCCTTCATCATTTAAAATCTGCAACCCATTTTTTCACCATAGCATTACATAAATTCTTCATGGATTTGTACATCTTCATGGGTTTCCTTGGGAGTCTTATCTTACCGATGGAAATATTCAATCACCATTTTTAACTTAATAATATCCATAATTGAAAAAACATTATATGTTCCGTTCCTTGAAAATGAAATCCATAATATAATAACTTGTGATCAGACAGGTACATACATACACACACAACTGGTTATGGTAGTTAGTGTTGGTACATGTAAGCCTTTTCTATATATTGACATTCAGAGTTTATTTTTATGTTTTTTACTGTATTCTACAGATTTTCACCTGACACAGCGTCAAAGCGTGGATTGAGTACAGCTGAGATGACGGCAGTGGAAGCTATTCATCGTGCAGTTGAATTTAATCCACATGTACCTAAGGTATTGCATTTTGGTCATAATTTAATTGTTGTACCAAAATGTATTTCAAATTCTTGCTGTAATGTTGTTTTGTGTAAGGTAAATTAAACACAAATTATGGATTTATTTTACCTTTGTCTCGCTGATAATCTTTATTTTTGTATCTGGAATGTGGCAAGGAAAGGAATGATTATTTCAAACTGTGGCTATTTTGTGTCTAACATTTGGTTATTTTTACACTTGTGCAAGTCAGGTTGAGAAACACACATCTGTCAGATGGGCTCCTCCTATCAAAAGAAACAAGGATTTTATAGGCTGTACGCATTTTAAGTTAAGACTGTACTTAACACAGCCTTTGATGTTCCACCAGTCATGGGGATATTTGTTGGGATGGGTGAGAAATGAGTGCATCAAGGGTAATTGCTGCTTTGACCCATCATACCTCAGGCAAGTTCTCTGCCTCTAAGCCTTAAAGTCGAGACATAGCCCAGTGGTAAAATGCTCACTTGATGTGTGGTTGGTTTGGTATCGATCCCCGTCATTGGGCTATTTCTCGTTCCAGCCAGTGCACCACGACTGTGGTATGTGCTATCGTGTTTATTGGATGGTGCATATAAAAGATCCCTTGCTGTTAATCAAAAAGAGTAGCCCATGAAGTGGCGACAGTGGGTTTCCTCTCTCAATATCTGTGTGGTCCTTAACCATATGTCGGACGCCATATAACCATAAATAAAATGTGTTGAGTGCATCGTTAAATAAACCATTTCCTTCCTGTATTTAAAGTTCATATTTATTAAATTACATGTCACATACATGTATAATAATATAACCATAAAAACTGGTCACCTGTTCAGTTTTTACTTTCAGTTTGTACTTATTGATTTACAACACACAAAAGTCATGCTTTGAAATATTAAGGGAACTACTCACACTGTCGTGTATATTATTATGTTTAAAGGGAGACTACTCATACTATCTCACAAAGTCGTGCTTTCAAGAACATGTATGAAGGGAGACTACTCATACTGTGTCACAAAGTCACTTCCAAGACCATTATGTATAAAGGGAGACTATTCATATTTGTCTCACAGTCATGTTTTCAAGCACAATTATTATATATTGAGGAAGGCTACTCATACACCGTCTCATAGTCATGCTTTCAGTTTCATTATGTATGAAGGAAGACTATTTGTACTGTCTACTGGCCTCGGTGGCGTCGTGGTTAAGCCATCAGACTACAGGCTGGTAGGTACAGGGTTCGCAGCCCGGTACCAGCTCCAACCCAGAGCGAGTTCTTAATGGCTCAATGGGTAGGTGTAAGGCCACTATAACCTCTTCTCTCTCACTAACCAACTAACAACTAACCCACTGTCCTGGACAGACAGCCCAGATAGCTGAGGTGTGTGCCCAGGACAGCATGCTTGAATCTTAATTGGATATAGGCACGAAAATAAGTTGAAATGAAAATGTACTGTCATGCTTTCAAGTTTATAGGGTGGGACGTAGCCCAGTTGTAAAGCTCTTGCTTGATGCGTGGTCAGTTTGGGATCGATCCCTGTTGGTGGGCCCATTGGGCTATTTCTCATTCCAGCCAGTACACCACGACTGGTATCTCAAAGGCTGTGGTATGTGCTATTCTGTCTGTGGGATGGTGCATATAAAAGATCCCTTGCTAGTAATTAATGAAAAAATGTGGCGGGTTTCCTCTCTAAGACTAAATGTCAAAATTACCAAATATCTGACATCCAATAGCTGATGATTAATATATCAGTGTGTTCTAGTAGTGTCGTTAAACAAAGGGAGCCTACTCTTGCTGTCTCACATTAGAGTGGCAGTAGTTGTAAGATTTGTTGTTTATTTGCAGTACCTGTTAGAGATGAAGAGTCTTGTTTTACCTCCAGAGCACATCCTCAAGAGAGGTGACAGTGAGGCTCTTGCATATGCATTTTTTCACCTCCAGCATTGGAAGAGGGTCGAAGGAGCACTTAACCTCTTGCACTGCACATGGGAAGGAAGTAAGTTACATAGACATATTCTGCATTACCGAAAACAAAATGACTTGCTTCCCTGAAGTTAAATATTTGTACCATCAATTCCTATTGCTTATGTACTTTACCATGGTTACTTTTGTTTAAATGTTTTGCTCATTATTTTTTGTGATTGTACATACACGTATAAGAATAAACAGTGTGATTTTTATTTTAAGAAGACAAATTGAAAATAGTTTTTGAAAATTTCAAAACTAATTACCAGCAGTTGGAAGAAATCTTCTACACTTTGTGTAAAATGTCTTAACTAATAAGTTTATATCAAGCATATGATTTCTAACTGATTTGCTTTTCCTAACCTTAATATATGTATCATCTAATATTTTTATTTTATTTTAACATGCAGATTTTATTTTATATATTTTATTTTCAGCCTTCAGAATGATCCCATACCCACTAGAAAAGGGTCATCTTTTTTATCCTTACCCAACCTGCACAGAGAATGCAGACAGAGAACTTTTGCCATGTAAATATACAGATACTTCTGAAGTTATATATTTGTACCATATATTGCTGTTACAATTCTAATAAAAATATACCCAAGAAGTCTGTATTGTAAGATTTATGACATTACAATTCTTTTGTAACTTTATGCCATGAATATTCTTAACAGTTAAACATCTTTAAGATTTTCCACTACGGTGTGTGGAAACAATGTGGTGGTATGGAGCAGTAAATAAGTTAAACATAGAACTCAGTAACTTAAAGATTATGAAAAAAATGTCCAAACTATTAGTTTTGTTATATTTATGCATAATGTCAATCATTGCATATGAATATGTTATATTTGAATATTCATATATAATATGTAACAGGTTTCCTCTGATGACTACGAGTCAGAATTACCTGTTTGACATCCAATAGCCGATGATTAATTAAATAATGTGATCTAGTGGTGTTGTTAAACAAAACAAACTTTTTACTCTCTTTTTTCATATATAATAATAGTAATAATAATTATATTTGCATATAATATTAAATATTTTGTATATATGACTCATATTAATGCAAAAGAAACTTTACCTACATAAAATTTGAATAATTTAATAAATATTGTTGCTAATCGAAAAGAATCAATTTAGAAACCACCTTACAAACACTTTGCATGTATCATGAAGTGCACTGTGACGTTTAGATGTTGAACTGTTTGTTGGTTTTCTATAATACAATTTAAAGCCTTGTAAATTTTCTTTTGGATGTCAGTATAGTTTATGTTAATTAATCATCCTTTGTTCTTGTTATTCATTTGTGACGTGTCGTTTTGCTTACAGCTTTCCACGAAGTTTCTGTTTACCCCAAGAAGGAGCTTCCTTTCTTCATTCTGTTTACTGCTGGTCTGTGTTCTTTTACTGCCCTGCTGGCCCTGCTCACACACCAGTACCCAGAACCCATGGGGGTGGTGGTCCGAACTGTGAGTGTTACGTAATCACCATCTTTGTAATGTTGGTTAACACCGACTCGACTTGCCATGACCGTAAAGTCTCAAACTCAGTAATGTTGGTTAACACCGACTGGACTTGCCATGACCATAAAGTCTCAAACTCAGTAATGTTGAGTTTTATAAGCACAGGGCATTGGACCAATATTCAGTGAAAACAGCATGTGTGTTTAAAATCATTATCATAACTCTTCCCTTTGTTCCAGTCAAAGTTTGCTCTTATTTTAATCTCATATTAATGTTTTAAAAATTATAAAAAATATATTGTTACAGGTGTCTAATGTAAATATTCACCAGTCAGCTTTTGGCAAAAATGTGTCGCAGTAATTTATTTGATTTGACTTTGGCATATCAGTGACTGTGATTTGGAAATGTTTTCGACTTGTCCTTGTGAAGACAACTCTTTTGTACTATTTTGACAGCCTGGTAGAGTTGTGTCCCCTTTTTCACTTTACCTTGTTTGCTTTCTGTGGATCAAACTATTCACCCCATTTCTAATATTACAGTCAATGTCAATGAAGGTCTTTAATAAATTGTGAATTATATTGTAATTAGTGAGGGTTTTTTGTTTCTTGTTTTGTTTTTTTTATTTTTTGGGAGGGGCGGCTTCTCCGACTCGTAAAAATAAAACAACAAAAAACCAATTGCTGAAAGAGGTTTTATTCACATACCTCAAACCTCCCCTTGTTATACACCTTGCACATCTAGTTGTTACCGTGTTTACAATTTTGGATTTTGGTGGAAGTTGATCGTAGGGCTAAAGCATTACGTTTTTGTCTTGTTAACAAAATTGGGCTAATTGGGCTATTTCTCGTTGCAGCCAGTGCTCCACAACTGGTGTAACAAAGGCTGTGTTTGTACTATCCTGTCTGTGGGATGGTGCATATAAAAGATCCTTTGCTGCTAGTCGAAAAACAGTAGCCAACCGAGTGCCAACAGAGGGCTTCTTCTCTGATTATCTGTCTGGTCCTTATCATAAGTCCAAATTCATATACTGTAAAATACTTAATTTTTGCAGGCACTTAATTTTCGCATTATTCGCACAAAGACATTTAGCTTGAGTTTTAGGATCCCATGAACAATTAAACCCAACAGGTTGTGACCAGTTAATGGTTGTAGATGACCCGATAATGACAACTTGCAACTACTAGTATTCAGCAACATGCAAATGAACACAGGTGACACGTAATCAAAGAAACAAAAGAAACAATTTTTTTTTTTAATATTTAAATTTATTAGGCGACAGGAATATATATATTTTTTGGTCAACAATTCACAAATTTTCTCAGTTCTGTGAGCTTTGAAAACATCCAAAAAAAAAGCTTTTTGATCACATGGCAGCCCCAGTTATTTGCCGGTCGAAGTCACGGTCACATATAGGTCGAGGACGTTCTCAATGTACTGCAGCTTGCTCAATTTGTTATTTCAATGGGATTCTGTGTGGGTGACAAAACAAAGGCAACAAGACAATATTCTGTCGTTTGTCGTCAACACCCGATATTGTCACCCTTTCTCTTCCATGGTCCGATAAACCCAGGAATGAGTGATTTACCAGTCTGGTCTCTGTTAATTACCAGCTTTATAACGTATTCAGGACTAATTAACCCTGTTACAAGGTATCAACAGTTAATATTGCTTATGCATTGACTGTGGAAACAGGATTTATTGATAAATAATACTGATAAAAAAAATGGGGGGGTTTGGTCAATCAAGAATGTTCAAAATATTAATTCCGCGAACATAGCGATTTTTCTTTAGTGCAGAAATTACACCCCTTGAAGATAAAATATTTTACAGTAACCGTAATTAAAATGTGTTGAGTGCGTACAAATAAATCTTTTTTTTTCTTTCTTTGTTAACAGATGCTGGGTTGGATGTACATGCCTCTGAGCTACATACTGGAGAAGCTGGAAGCCATCTTGCCGTCAAACCTTCTCCATCAACTGTCCCGGATTTAGCAGAGCCTCCACACTTCGGCTTCATGGCTGCACGGCGCCGTGATGCGCCATCTAACACAGACACAAATACTCCAATGTGCTTCAACTTGTCCAATATCGCTGATGGTTGCATTGTTATTTTGTTATGATTTTAGTGTACTTTTCAGTAGTTGTTAAGTATGATGTACATCACTTGACGGAAATATTTTTGCTTAATCATTTCCAGACTTCCAAGACAATTGCTGTTGAATGGATACTGATTATTATTGAGTTGTTTTTCTTTTTCTTTCTTTCCTTTTTTTTTTTTTTTTCTTTTTTTAATTTTATTTTAATTTATTTTTATAAATTTTTTGTTGTCCTGTCATGGAACATGGCACCTAAGGTTGTATGATATCAACACTGACAGGTGTGGAGAGATGTACTGATTATACTTTGATACAAAAAATCTCATAAGACTAAGTGTACCTGATTATGATTAAACATTTGTATCTTTTTGGCCAACTCCACAAACCATACTTTGGCTGTATGCCATTTTGAGATGTGAAAATTTCTGCTTTTGTGAAAATTGAAATCTGGTTTCCAAGACTAATTTTGACCATATCCAGTTACATTCATTAACTTCAAACAATTATCATAGTGTCTATATTTGTTTGGGTTTTTGTTTGGGTTTTTTAATAAGACTGTACATAAAGTGAATACATTTCACTAATACTATATTGTATGTGCAGAGTATTCACTATGTGTCATGTTCAGATGATGCAGAATCCACAATAGGTTAAGATGTTACACCAAAATACTACACTGAAATGGAAAAAATCGTAACATCATTTATTGCATTCAAAGTTACATTTCTTTATAAAACATGGATGTAATTTCTCCCCCCCACTCCCCCCCCCAAAAAAAATAAAAAAAAAATAAAAAGTTTTCATTAGATAGATTGGATTTGATCTGAAGTGCCAACAGTTACTTTCATTTCAGTATTGTTTAGAGTTATAAGCTGTGTAAATATCTTTTCAGTTCTCATTTTGAAATGAATATCACATCTGTGACAAGAAGGAAGGAAGGAAATGTTTTATTTAACAATGCACTCAACACATTTTATTTACGGTCATGTGGCGTCGGACATATAGTTAAGGACCAAACAGTGTATTGAGAGAGGAAACCTGCTGTTGCCACTTCATGGGCTACTCTTTTTGATTAGCAGCAAGGGATCTTTTGTATGCACCATCCCACAGACAGGATAGTACATACCACAGCCTTTGTTACACCAGTTGTAGAGCACTGGCTGGAACAAGAAATAGCCCAATGGGTCCACCGACAGGGATCGATCCACTGACCACGTATCAAGCGAATGCTTTACCACTGGGCTACGTCCCGTCCCCATCTGTAACAAAGCCATGAACAGAATGCTAAGACAAAGCTATTACTTCTTAGTCACTGTGTCCTCTTTGTGTTTTACTATCATTTTAATACTGAAATGGTTTCTTTCATGATGGTAAAACCTAAGTCCTCTCTTCTGTTCTTATAGAGTTATTTACTTCTTGGCATCTGGGTGTTCAGTATTTGTGATATGACCGACGGGTCCAACAGGAATACATGCTGGGGTCACCTTGATTAATCAGTGAGATACATATATTAATAGAACTTCATCAGTACTGCTGCAGGTTGGATGTGGTGCAGACACTGGTATGTCAACTATTGCACCCTTAATCTCAGTTAGTGACACCCCCCCCCCCCACCCACATACATACACAATGTTAACTTTAACTGTGGCTGCATATGTCTGAACATACCTATACTTTATTGTATACCAACATGTCTGTTATGCTCCTCTCTGGAAACATTTCTGTGGATGTCCAGGCTGCTACCACCACATAAGCAAATAATTATAGGATATTAAACTAGCTTCAGTGTCATATAATTTTTTATGTCCAGAGTGAAATAATTTCCGTATCACTTTTATAGGAAACAAGATATTTTTAACCATATGGGTAATGATCATTCATGTGCACTCTCCAACAGACAGGACCTAACATTATTTTATATTCTACATTAAACTCCCTAAACTACTCTTTAAATTACTATCTGTTCTGTAATAATAATAGAATCTATCACCGTTGTGAGGTATAGATAAGGCAATTTCAACCCGAGGGAACAATATAGTCCACATTATGCAACGACAAAAAAATTTAACAACTTACCAATAAATATAAAGTTGAAAATATTAATTCGTTTTAAAATTTTTAAAACAACAATACCACGTTAAATGGCAAACAGACTTGTGAAAAATATGACGTCAATCGTTGTAAAACACGAGTTATGGCGTCATGCGTATGTAGAAAGTGTCTAGCCCTCGTGTCAGACAGATTTTTCTCTCATCCTCGGGTATATGGAACAGAGCTATCCCATGAAAGAAAGCCATGTGAGAAAGTTTTATCTTACATGGAATATCATTCGCTTGCGTTTAACATGACGTCAGTCGTAATATATGACATATTAATGTGAGGTGGCGACGTGAGGTCATTAGACATTTTTGAATTAATATTTTGTTATTAAAACCTTCATTTTAAAAGCTATCTTGTTAATTTGTAGTGTTGAATTTTATTTAACACATGAAACAAATACGGTAAATACAATAGTGCAGATTATTTATGATAAAATGGTTTAAATAAAAAAGTTAATTGTTCAGCCATCTTTGTTTGTTCGTGTAAAATAATGTTTCATTTACCGAATGATTGAGAGAAAAAGACTCCATCATATGTGGTCATGTGAGATAGAAAAAGTACACCCTCAGTGGTGAAAATTTTGACCACCTCGGATGTACTTTTTCTATCCCACATGACCACATATGATGGGAGTCTTATAATCTAGCCCTAACGTCAGACAGATTTTTCTAGCACCGTGCAAAAGCTGGATAACCCTGTTCAGTGGACAAGAAAACAGTATCTCTGTTCAGGAATTAACAAATGTCTGAAAATATTTTGTATAAAAGTATTGACTAATGTATCACTTTACAAACGTTTTACCCATTTTATGTGACTAGATGGTACCACATATCATGTATATGATCATCGAGAATGAAAAGTCATTGCTATAAATGTATGACTTATTTGTTGTGTTGTGTTCTGTAATACTGTGTATGGATTTCTGGGTTCCAAACTTGTCAATGTTGATATCAATGATTTTTATTTTTATTTTTTTTATTTTTTGGGGTCAAGATCTCTACATGACAACTGTGTCAAGGGTATTATTATTACGTTTTACATGAGGCCACAACTTGTTAAATATGTCATGCTTATAAATGAATCGAATTGCTATTTGCTCTTGTTCTTTGTTTTATACCTTCATAATCCAGTGAAATATTATTATTGTAATCATAGGGTTTGTAATTATTTTAACCCCCATGCCTGTTAGAATAATAATATGTCTTGCTGAAGTGATAAAAAGTTCATTACATGCTCCTCTGCTTTGACACCAAACAAAATGAACAAATCTAGATGTTATTGCAGATTAATTATTTGTCATTTTATTTTTTATTTTACATTGTACCAAAAAAATTTAATTAAAATAAAATTGAGTACCAATTGCAATACTTCGCATGTTGACCACCAGAAAGCAGAAATTTACTTTTATAAACACCCCAAAAGAGAAAGAAGGAAATTTATATTAAATTATAAATATATTTAAAACATCCTCAATTTTATTTTACATATTGTCTCGTTTTATAGTCTTATAGGGGGCCAGGATTAAATTCAGTCGGTTGATTGCTCACCCGAGGTGCTTGTGTTGCAGAATCGAACCACCTCTGTGAACCCATTCAACTGATTGGTCTTTTTCCTCATACCAAGCAGTGCACCACAACTGTGGTATGTGCTTTCCTGTCTGTGGGAAAGTCCATTTAAAAGATCCCTTGCTGCTAATGGGGAAATGTAGCGGGTTTCTGATGACTACATGTCAGAATGACCAAATGTTTGACATCCATTAGCCCATAATTAATCAATGTCGTTAAACAACACAAACTTTAAATTTTTATACTCCTATAGATGTTACTTTTCTAATGGCTACTGAAATCAAATCTTGTGTTTAGCTCCAACCTGTTTGCCATTAGCTAATTTTTTTCACAAAGTATTACTAGTCCTAGACCAATTAAAACTTTTTTTATATACTCTATAATTCAATTAATGTTCATCTTAATACATGTTATTAAATATATATTTTTTTGTTTTGTTAATATAACCACTACAAATCTAATTATTATTTTATTAGTTACAGGCATGTGCAGGGGAGGGTTTCGTGGGGAAAAAATCTCTCCCTGCTCGAGCAATTTTTCTTCTTTTTTCCAATATATTTTCCGGTGGAGTATGACTCGACCCCTCCCTGCTACAATTTTTGGACTAGTGCCTGAGTCACCTACTCCATTTATGGTAGACGAAACATTTAATGTGAACATTTTATTACCAATACAAATTATAAAGAAAGAAAGAAATTTTTATTTAACGATGCACTCAACACATTTTATTTATGGTTATATGGCGTGAGACATATGATTAAGGACCACACAGATTTTGAGAGGAAACCCGCTGTCGCCACTACATGGACTACTCTTTCTGATTAGCAGCAAGGGATCTTTTATTTGCGCTTCGCACAGGCAGGATAGCACAAACCATGGCCTTTGTTGAAGCAGTTATAGATCACTGGTTGGTGCAAGTGGTTTACACCTACCCACTGAGCCTTGCGGAGCACTCACTCAGGGTTTGGAGTCGGTATTTGGATTAAAAATCCCATGCCTCGACTGGGATCCGAACCCAGTACCTACCAGCCTGTAGACCGATGGCCTAACCACGACGCCACCGAGGCCGGTAAAAAATTATAATTACACTGTTCAAACTCACAACAAAGACCGTACATAACCTGAACTAGGAGAAGGATGTGTTAAGGGGCGGGACGTAGCTCCGTGGTACAGTGCTCGCCTGATGATCGATTGATCAAAGATCGATTCCCATCAGTGGGCCCATTGGGCTATTTCTCGTTCCTGCCATTGTTCCACAACTGGTGTAACAAAGACCGTGGTATGTACTATCATGTCTGTGGGATGGTGCATATAAAATATCCCTTGCTGCTAATCGAAAAGAGTAGCCCATGAAGTGGCGACAGCGTGTTTCCACTCTCAATATCTGTGTGTGGTCCTTAACCATATGTCCGACGCCATATAACCGTAAATAAAATGTGTTGAGTGCGTCGTTAAGTAAAACATTTCTTTGGATGTGTTTAAAAAATACTAATTTTAAAAAATAAAACCAGTCGGAATGCACGACTATACAGTATTTTCTAATTAAATAAAATAACTCATCTCCATCTAGACAAAAAAAAAGAGGCGAGTTTACACTACAAAGAACAGGTGTACCGGTAGGCTGTCCACACCCCTTGTCTAGTATCGTCGCTACAGTTCTGTAAATCGAAATAAAAACGGGGACTCTTTATTGTCTGTCCCTTTATGTGGAATAATGGTTTATATTTCACCCGAAGAATTTATTTACCAAGGACGTAGTTTTCACTGTTATAACAAAAACTTAACCCCAACCCTCGCGTAATACATATTTATTGGATTTTGAATTTAGATTAACAGGGCCTCAGAGCCGCTGAAATGCTAACATCCGTAAGCTAAATGCACAAGGTAGACCACACTACATTATTTGCGTTAGGATTAACCAGGGAGAAAAAAACCTATGTCAGAACATAGCGTGTTCAGTCAACACAAACCCAACTCGTCTGAATAGATTTCTGTTGGAGTGATGATATCGGTTATTTGGTTTAGGATGGCGGTAAATCGACTTTAACCTCAGAGTAATTGGTTTTCGGGGTCTCCCATCACTTGTTCACACCTACTTGACAGGTGCGACTGTGCCCGGTGATATTATTTAGCCGTATTGAAGGGCCCACTGGTGCGAATTCAACGGTGATTTTCCAAAGGATTTGGTTGAAGTAAATCGTTAATTGTAACACAATTTGTATACAACACAGCGTGGCTGTATCACTTCAACAAGTGTTAAGAAACACCCGTCACGGTAGCGTTAAGTGAAGAAACGCTGTAACCATCCCCCGCGTTCAACGTCGACGACAGCGAGCAACGCTCTACTTAACGTTTGCGAACTTCTCGACTTGTCCACCGATGTGGTCATTTGGTGAAGTGCCTAAACCAGTCTAGCGCACGTTTTTCTGCTCAATCTGGCTGAAATCTGTCTTTTTTTGAAGACTGGTTTTAAAAGCTGTCTTGCCAATTTAGTAGGCGGATTGAACAGTCTGGAATTGTCGAGGGGGGGGGGGAGTCGGCCAGCCAGGGTGCCCCACTGCAAGTCCGTAAAGGGCTTAGAACACTTGTATTGAGAAAATCGCAGATCATTCTGTGTTCTCACGATTTGATATCGAAAATTAAGTTCTTTGTTACAACATACACTTTCATTCAAAATCCATATTAATTTATCGCTCAAGTAGTTTCTCTTTCGCGTACTAAAACAATTTCATTAATATAGTCTACTTGTAGATGTTCGTTACGTTTTTGGTTAGCTTCGTTTCTCAAAAAAACTGTATGGGCGTTTAGTGTTTAGTTATGCGCTTGTGCGTAGTAGTGGTGGTGGTTGTGTGTGAGAGAGAGAGAGAGAGAGAGAGAGAGAGAGAGAGAGAGAGAGAGAGAGAGAGAGAGAGAGAGACTGACTGAGATTTCCAACCGTTGCATTTCAACATCAATATTCTATCATTCAAATTATAATTTCTTCTATATTAAGAGCAGACGATGGGTTAAAAAAAAACACACTGGAAAATCACACCTTAAGTTCATCACGTACGTGGATGTAGGCAGAAGTACTATGATAAACGACCACACACTATTGGAAGCGTGTGGTGAAAATTCATTTTATTGGTGAATGAACCTATTCCCGTCTTTTCATGGGAGACCTAAACGCCAATACGATCCCTTGACGCTGAGAACAATGGGTACTCTGTTGACGGCAGTGGCTATGTTTATCTTCACATTGAGACGTACGTCACACACTTACCTGGATGAAATTGATATGATGAGTGCAATTATATTCTTGTTTTTCTTGTCATACCACCCCAGCTAGAGACTGTCCGATTCTCCACCTTTCTTTAATCCATCTAACAGCATGATTCTGATTTGATACGGAGTTGAAGCAGAACCAACAAACACCGCCAGCTTGCCCAGTTGTATGCAGGCATTTTTTTTTTTTTTTTTTTTCCCGGCATACGTCACGATGTAACGTCTAGCTGACGATAGCACAATTAAATGGGAGACGGTAGACAAACAAGTGGTTGAGATTCTAGTTAATGTTAAAATAATATATTAATGCATATATTTGATGTATAGACTTCAATATCTTTCTATAATATGGATGTAAAATACCTTTATAATTAATTACGGTAACAATATATCTAAAAACACAACACAACACACGCACGCACGCACGCACACACACACACACACACACACAGTTGTAAAAGTGGATCAGTTCGGCCGTAGCAAAATAATTTAGTTTTGCAAGGGCCGGGGAGACGACCAACAGGCTTTAACTCTGGTATGAAAGTGGCCCCTAGGTGGATTTTTAACAACACACTTTGGTAAATTATTCCTTAAACCCCCCTTCTTCAGACCTCACGGTAGTTCCACAAGACACATACCGCTTACCTCTATTGATTTCTCAGCATTCTGTTGGGTTTTTGTTTTGTTTTGTTGTTGTTTTTTGTTTGGTGTTTTTTTTTCAGATGGCAACTCCAATAACGGTTCTGAAGTAGCCTAGATGTCCCCTGTATAATTAGTATTAATAACAAGGTACACATTCTACTCCAATGTATGGGGTAAATAAGGGCAAGTACAGTAGAAAATCCATATTGTGTTCTCGAAGAATACCACGTTCATTGGTCTCCGACTGTAGAGAGCGACCACAGCTGTCCGAATGTTCGTTTAGCTCTCTAACGGCAACGTAATTGGGCTAGTTTGACATGAAATTGACTGTAGCATATACACAGCAGGAAGAAACCCAACAGCACCCCAAAACATTGTTGTCGGGTTTATTAGTGATTAATGTGTGAAATATTTGTTATCTGTTAACAAAACAATTGCCAATATATAGGTATATAACGTCAAACATAGGATTATTATTGTATTAGAATGTTTGAATGTCCGCCCAACTCTTTAACGGCAGAGTACTCATGTTAACATTACATGCACTGATTGGTTTCAAAGATTGACTGTAACATGTACATGGATATAGAAGAAGGGGGAAAAAAGTGTGTTGAGTAGATCTTCATTTTTATGGTGCGAGTTTTTTTCTCCTTAGCTCGTATATCATTTCGCACCGAAAGGTTTTGCCACAACAGAAAGTACTCTCATGTTCCTAACGTCCAAAATCACCTTTATATCATGAAAATAGGGATTAATCTGTGCTTACAAAATTCACTCTCATAATTATGCTGGGGTTTTGTTTTTGTTTTGTTTTTTTGGTAATGTTGTTGCTTCTCCCATTGTAATATATTCCAAGTTAAAATGCATAATACCAGGTAGGAACATGTATATAATAGTCCCTCATCTAGACTCGCTTGTCGTGGAAGATTGGCGCAACGTCTGTTGTGAGCGTAAATTCCTCCGAAAAGGAAACTGAAGTAAAAACAACAACCTTAGTAATTGGATGATCACTCACCGGTATGCAGAACTCGGCGGTTCTGACAAGCCGTTAACACGCACTCTGGGTGCAGTATGGACAAGAGATTCATTTGTTACTCCACAGGCAGACGTCCTGCTATAATAACCATGTCTACGAAACTGCCACTACGCCATGTTCAAACAGCAGTTCTCATTGGTAACACAGTTCAACATCTATGCTTGGTCTTCGTATAATAGTCAGTTATTATTAGTATCAGTATCAAAGGCCGTGGTGTGTGCTGTTTTGTCTGTGAAAGTGAATATGAAACATTCCTTGCTGATAATGAAAAAATGTAACGGGTTTCCTCTGAAGACTACGTGTCAGAATTATCGAATAAGTAGTTGATACTCAATAGCTGATAATTAATTAATCAATGTGCTCTAGTCATGTTGTAACCGGCCTCGGTGGCGTCGTGGTTAGGCCATAGGTCTACAGGCTGGTAGGTACTGGGTTCAGATCCCAGTCGAGGCATGGGATTTTTAATCCAGATACCGACTCCAAACCCTGAGTGAGTGCTCCGCAAGGCTCAATGGGTAGGTGTAAACCACTTGCACCGACCAGTAATCCATAACTGGTTCAACAAAGGCCATGGTTTGTGCTATCCTGCCTGAGGGAAGCGCAAATAATAGATCCCTTGCTGCTAATCGGAAAGAGTAGCCCATGTAGTGGCGACAGCGGGTTTCCTCTCAAAATCTGTGTGGTCCTTAACCATATGTCTGACGCCATATAACCGTAAATAAAATGTGTTGAGTGCGTCGTTAAATAAAACATTTCTTTCTAGTGATGTTGTTAAAACAAAACATACTTTAACTTGTCATACAAGTGTATTGTATTATTTCTACAACTTACCTATTGCTTAAAATATATTTCTTTTAAAACACATCTAGTCATAATAATTTCAGTAGTATGTGAAGTCATGTGTATAATGATATAGTAAAAAAGTTCAACTGGATGGTACTTCCTATGACTATTATAGTTAATTGGATTTCTGATAGGAGGCAAAACCCAATTATATATTTTAGTAAATTCCCTGACAGAAAGTCCAGTAATTTACAGTGAAACTTGTCTAAACCGATCCTTCAATAAACCGGATTCCTGTCAAAACTGGCCCGATTTCTTGGTCCCGATTTCCCCCCTGTTTTCTATGTATTAAAACCCTGAATAAACCGTATATCAGTGAATCTGTTTTCTTGAAAAATAAAAACAAATACATTCCACTACACTTTGTATTAAAACAAGCATAGTACAGCAAGCATATATTAATTAATTTTAATACAATGTCTACATTATATACAATACATATATTAATATCGATAACAATAAATATTAAACAGACAGAATTACTCTATGGTGAACATAATTAAAACAGTGGTCCAGTGACTAAATTCGCAACAGCGACATGCTGTCTTCTTGCGTATATAAAAAAATGCGATCTAATTCGCCATACCCTGTCGTCATAACAAATATAGTACACTCTTAAGCCAATGCCGGTGTCCTCGGGAGAGAGTACATTATTATTTAGTATGGTAGAAACAATGTTACTGTCCCACATCATCCAGAGGTGTCCAATCTATCAAGGCCTGAAACATTCCGAGTGGCCCATCGAGACCCCTACACACCAAGCTCTGTTGCGACAGAAGAACTGGAACCGATAAGTTATTTCATCCTACAGACTGGACTACTGGTGTAGCTTGTGAACGAGAATAAGAAGTTTCCTACATTTATAGTTTAGCGTTATTTAGACTGGTGGTTACTTGCAGTCATTGTCTGATGTTAGGAAATAGTAAAACGTTATTGGATATAGCAGACACTGGCATCCAATAGCAGTGTCCAAAAGGTACACTAGATCATTATTTAGTATGGAAAACATTTGCAGAAAGTGTCGCCAGCACAGTAGATCATTATTTAGTATGGAAGACATTTGCAGCAAGTGTCGCCAGCACAGTAGATCATTATTTAGTATGGAAGACATTTGCAGCAAGTGTCGCCAGCACAGTAGATCATTATTTAGTATGGAAGACATTTGCAACAAGTGTCGTCAGCACAGTAGATCATTATTTAGATACTTGCAGCCAATGTCGATGTCCTTGGGTGGAGGAGATTTGATAGACCTATGTTAGACGCTTGTAATGCAGATCCATATGTTGACTCACGAGCTCTGTAACTTTACTTCTGATATAAGCTGCAATATAAGCTGCACACCCGTAAACATAATTTAGGAGATAATACTAAATACATCCTACAGAATACCAGTGTTTTTAGCAGTTCATTTTCATCAAGTTATATCGAAATTTAACAAAACAATTTCCTTTTTCTACATTCGACAAACACGGTATTCGAATTAAGCATTAATGTTTTCTCTTCATTTTTGTTTTACTTCTGAACATATACCGTTCGAATATCTTCTCCGATCACGACCCATGGTTATTTAGTCTGAATCTTTGAAAACACGTTTCTATCAGTCGATTACCGTACAACTGAAATTCGTATGATTCGTTACTTTGAGTATTTAATTACGTAGATAACTATACTGAATAATATTCAGGTTCATTTTGTGTCAGAAACTATTGTTCTATTTAAACAAGTTTTAGCCTCATAGTACAAAACAAATGAAAAGAAAAACACCTTTCTAAATGACTTATTTTTACCCCTGAAGTTGACAACACGGTTATCTAATGCCTGGAAATAGCTAAAAGCAACGAAGAACATATGTAACATGTATTCCATAGCCATGTTCCATAATTTTATACCATCATTTCCACTGATTCATGCGCAGAGTGGATGGATTCTGATGTTTCACCTGTGACCATCCGCAAAACCGAAAATAGCTTCCACATGTTTTTCTTTGGAGTAAAATACTTGAAATTAAACACGCTCAGCTAATTCATAACAAAACTTGCAATAGTCCTTACAGCTTTCTTTCAATACATATTGTCATTACATGTATATCTAGGTGATTCAGCCGTCTGCTATTCCACAAGAATAATAACACATATGAACAGTCATGGTTTGAAGGACAAATTCTTAAATGGCAATACAGCTGAGAACCCACACATGGATGAGAAGGATGAGATTTTTCGGCAAAATATGTTACCTGTATTTTTTATTATTATTTTTGTTAATGCTCAAAGACATATTCTAAGACACTACCCTGCTAGTTGGAGTGAAGTGGGATGACCTTCTTGTCTCCTGGTGGATCCAGCTCCTGTAGACATTTTCTTCCATATTCATTATGAAAATATCTTCTTGTGACCAAATCGTTTTGCACTAGAATCTCTAACCTTTCCGCCACTGTGACGGAAACGGCGTTGGGTTCGGCCCTTTGCACGTGTGCACATCCACCCATCTTTCGCATTCCTTGCAACGAACAAAACAACACCAGTGAAATTTGCATTCGCATTTCTCCACCCTCTTAACAGTCTTAGTGTCGTAGCCACGCCCACAGCACATAATATCACAACCATCCGTCGACATGGACGTTTTGTTACAGGTCCGCCCTGCGGTCCCCAGCGAGCCTGAAAGAACAAAGTAATATCTTTAATGCATAATTATTATATAAAGTAAGGGAATTAAATCTATTAGCATGTGTGTGTTTACAAAGTTGGAAAGTGGATTTATTATTATTATTAATTATTTTTTTATTATTTTTCCGTGCGTGCGTGCGAATTTAAGAACCAAAAATTATTCATGTTTCGTTTCATATTTTATTTCTTGACAAGGATAAGAAATATATGAAAGACAAAGGAGTGGTGAAGGTGATGATGATGATGATGATGGGGATGGTGGTGATGAAAGTATAACGGTAATAATCCATTGAACAAAAACAAAACAAAAAAGGTAATAAGAAAAGACAACGATGAAGATACTGGTGGTGGTGGTGGTGGTGGTGGTGAAAATTATGATTATAAGGTGGGCAGTATAACAACGGTGATGACAGTCCAATGGACAGGACAAGAAAGGAGGGTTATAAGAAGAAGAAAAAATGATAATGGTAGTGGGGGTGGATGATGACGAAGATGATGACGACGACGATACCTGAAACATAGACAAAACAAATCTGTCTACACAGTATTTTTTGTCTCCTGGAAAACATCCAAAACCTGTCATCAAGTTGACAGAAATGGATGCTCGCAGTGTTTGGCTTACAAACACAATTAGTTGTCTGGAAAGCTGGTTTTGCACTATTTTTTGTGTATGTAGTTCCAAACAGCAAGTAGACAGACAGTGTCTAGTATGTTCTTAGACGTGAGAACCAGTAACCTAACCTATGTCATAATTTAATTTCTTACATACGCTGGAGAGAACAATGTGTGATATTTGTTGTATTTTACGGAGATAACCCCATGCTGTGTTGAAGACCATTTAAAGACATGCATCTGATCGTCGCACTATTGGCTTGACTTTAAAATCTGAAGACATGACCATTCCTCTTCTGTATTGGATTATAAAACTTCATAAGAATCCATACAAGGAGAGATACATCGCGGGGTCCAACAAACGCACCACCAAATCATTGTCCCAAACACTGACCGCTATCAAGGATAACCTTTGTAGATATTTGCAAAATGCTTTCGAGACACAAGGTATTAGTCACTTATAGATTCTTCAGAATTCCAAATATTTACTTGAAACCATTCACTCTCAATCCAGATCAAAGTTCACTAATATTAAAACATTTGATTTTTTTTATCAGTATACACAATTCCCACAAGACAAACAAAAAGGAAAAATATTCATTCCTTAATCAATGGGTAATTTGTTACAAAGAACGGTGGACGAAAATATGAATACATAACTATCTTTCATGGATCTGGACAATATGTAAAGACCGAGAGCGAATCCAGACTAAAGTATACTGAGACAGACATATGTGATATGCTGGAATTCCTCACTGACAACATATAATATGTCAATTTTGGGGATAGAATTGGAGACAGGTAGTAGGAATCCCCATCTAGGCACCATCTGTGCTCTACTACTCACTGATTTGTTTCTCTATGCATATGAATCGGAATTTCTAACCAATCTGGTTAAATAACAAAACAAAAGAATCTGGTTAAAACGTTTAACTTTACCTTGCGCTATATTGATGATCTTATCTTCCATTGATTTACATACAAGAGTTAGAAATAAAAGAAACATCAGAAGGTATTAAATCAGTTTCCTACCTCGATATATGCATAGAGATTCAAAGCGACACTGGCCTCTAAACTAAGCTGTATAACAAAAGGGATGACTTCAACTTTCCAATAGTCAATTTCCCCGTTATGTCGAACAGTATACCTTCTGCTCCAGCGTTTGATGTCTACATATTACAAGTCCTAAGATACCTTAGGGCATGCTCATTGTATGCACATTCCAAACAACGCCATATCCTTCTGGCACAGAAGTTGTTCAGTCAGGGTTATGATGTCCAGGGAATACCGAGGGCATTCAAAAAGGTTTATGGTACAGTAGACATTTGGATGCTATATCTACTAAATACAATACATTACTAACCAAAATGATGCTATTCCATATTTTGAACTTGTGCATACTTTTTCATCGCTTTGTTGAAACTTGCACATTTATAATTTATTCATCGTTTTTAGATGAAGTGCGAGACTCGGCAGCTGTGGTGGCAGAACTCATGACGGGCAGGATGCGCTCATCTTTCGCGAACACCTAATCACTGATTTGACAGTGATTCAAGAGTGCATGTCATCACAACTCTACTTATTCCAGGGAGCTCTGTCCGGTGCTAGTTTGGTTTAGTAAACTAGTCTGGGAGTGGAAATCCTGTGTGAGCGGATGTATTTTTCAGTAAATAATCTCCTTTCTCCGGTGACAGTTTTGTTTAGTAAACTAGTCTGGGGTGGCAGTCCTCTTTATAGCGGTGCAATAAAGATGAAATCCCCAGTAAAGGATCTCCTCGGGAGTGGCTGTCCTCCTATAGACGAGGCACTAGATAGAGATTCATGGAATCAACCACTATTTTGCCAAATGCACATTCGACTCTGCATTGTGCTGATATCTGGCCCTGATCACGTATTCCAGATTTGTCATTGAAAATTAATTGGATGCTCATTTCAATTGTGATGACATACATGTCAGAGTTCACCCGTCCGCTAAAGCTACGACTATTGAAACTGATTGTTATCTATGATGTATAACATAAACGCACAAGAGAAATCAATAGGTTTTCTTTAGGAAAACAACTTTCACATGGATTATTTTAAACTTGCCCCGTTGGTGGCTCTACTGGGCTATTTCTCGTCCCAACCAGTGCGCCACGACTTGTTTATTAAAGGCCGTGGCATGTGCTATCCTGTCTGTGGATGGTGCATATAAAAGATTCCTTGCTACTAATGGAAAAGTGTAGCTGGTTTCTTCTCTAATACCATATATCAGAATTACAAAATATTTTATATCCATTAGTCGATGATTAATAAAGCAACGTGTTCTAGTGGTGTCGTTAAACAAAACAAACTTAAGTTTTTCTTTTAAACCTGATTGTTTATATTTGAAAATAAAATATTACACCCGTGTCCGTTACATAGTATTTATTTTACGACTCGTTATTTAAATTTCTCGTCCCAACCAGTGCACCACGACTCGTACATCAAAACCCGTGGTATGTGCTATCCTGTCTACGACATGATGCATATAAAAGATCCCTTGCTGCTAATCGAAAAGAGTAGCCCATGAAGTGGCGACAGCGAGTTTCCTTCCTCAGTATCTGTGTGGTCCTTAACCATATTATGTCCGACGTCATATAACCGTAAATAAAATGTGTTGAGTGTGTCGTTAAATAAACCATTTCTTGCCTTCCTTCTTCGTTATTTAAAAACATATATCCAACTCGGTATATACGTTTTGGAACAACTAGTAAGATAAATTATATCCGAGGCCATTCGTAGTATTATCTATAACCATAATGATATAAGCACATACAACAATTCATAGAGGTGAGAATAAATAACTACAGCTTGTTAATTTCTTTATTTGTAATTGGTTTATTGGAAGCATTACTGTAGAGATCCAAAATGAATATCTCTTCTATAAACTGATTCTTTTAAATTGCTATTAACATATCAAGATGAAGACTTGTAATCTTAAAGGAACATTCCTGAATTTTCAGCAATTTTTAATATGTTCTCGACTAACAGAGCCTTTTTAACGATTGTAATTACATAAATATATATTAAACGTGTTTCTGATCCATCTAATATTTTTTACTCGGTTAAATTTCATTTTATTACCTAAAATATTATTTTTTCATACGTACGAAATTATTTGAAGACAGAATCCACTTTGGGCTTCTTACAAATATTAAAACGGCCAGAAACACATTGAATATACAAACACTGATATTCTAAACAAGAAAATATATTTAATATGTAAGTTTAATCGTAGAAATATTTTATTAGTCAGAAACATCTTACAATGCAGCAAACTCAAGAATGTCCCTTTAAAAAAGGAAGCAGATTTTGTCTACATAGGCGTTTACAACGGCTAGAAGTGGGGGTAGCTATACATTAATTTGATTTTCATCTGGGGGAACAACAGTTTCGTTCCCCTTTCTCCATTTCCAACGTCTATGATATCTTGCTATTTTCAAAATGTACTAGTAATTCACAAGTCTGATAAATGATAGTCTCGATCAAACAGGCCGCACCCGATAGTGGCATAATCCACAAGTCTGATAAATTGTAGTCTCGGTTAAGGAGGCCCTTTCACCGACGGTGGCACCACACACGTTCATAGTCGGTCTACAACGCATCATTTTAGCCTGACTGGATGCTTTGATAACTAGCGAGATAGTTCATCACACATCTTCAACCTGTCCGGTGTTATCAGCGTGTATTATATCCCTTGTCTTCTCACGACTGGAACCGCTGTAGAGAAATGTGTTTTATGCCAACATCTTTTTTTTTCTTCTTTTTTTTCTTTTTGTATAATAATAGCAATTTGTACAGCTTGTATGTACAGTTTACAATGCAATGTAGATGACTGCTAGATTATGTACAGTGTGTGGAATTTATCCCACCCCCCCCCCCCCTCCCCTATAAAAACACTACCACCATCACCTCTAGGTCCACTACCACATCACACACCTTTGACCATACATATGCGTACGAGACGGGGGGAACTGTCCCCCACCATTTCTGGAGAAGACTCAAATTCGGGAAAAAAGAATAGAGATATTCGGGGAAAAATTGCTGGCCTGAACACTTTTCACCATATATTTTCATCATTCTACCCATAATATTAGTTGTAATCCATGTAAAAATGCGTGGCGATTCGTTTGCAACCCTATATAATAACTGTTTGACAGCAATGCTAATGTGAATTTAACGTTATAGTCCAGATTCGGGCACTTTTGTTTAATTCCGGCAAAAATCTGCCCCCCCCCCCCCCCCCCCCCCCCACACACACACAAATGGGAGCCCGTACACCTATGTGATCATACTTATTAGGGAGGGTAAACCTGTTGTCGGCTATCATGGCTTTCCACCATTAATTTATAATAGCTGCATGCACGTACTGTGTGCGAAACAGAAAAATACGTGCCTCGGAACTAAAGCCATTGACTTTAAAAGAAAAGGAAAAAAAACCGACAACCCCCCCCCCCCCCCCTAAAAAAAAAAAAAAAAACACAAAGACTTAACAACAAAACCAACAACAATAACTAATTTTATATTATCATAGAATTATCGTAAGCTTATAAAATTAAATGAATACTAGTATCTAAACACCCGCACACCACAATTGGTATATCAAAGGCCGTGGTGTGTGCTAGCCTGTCTGTGTGATGGTGCATATAAGAAAAACTTTGCTACAATAGGAAAATGTAACGGGTTTCCTCTCTAAGACTTTATGTCAAAATTATCAAATGTTTGACATCCAATAGCCGATGATTCATAAATCAATGTGTTCTAGTGGTGTCGATCAACAAAACAAGCTAACTTTTTTTCAGCAACACACAAAACTGGCCTTATGCACTATCCCACAGACAGAACAGTACATATCAAGGCCTTTGTTACACCAACTGTAACCCCCCAAAATGTGTATTGTAACACAGACCTACATTACACCACCATATCTGGGCTGAACGAAATCACCGCTTAATTAATCTTAATCTTGTGTTTCTAACATATGAAAAGAAGCTCCAATCTACCATATTTACTAAGATTAATGGTTATCCCTAGAAGATTTTCTCAGTTTAAAATGTCCACATTGTTTTGTTAAAGGCATATTGTCACAGACCACTGACCTACTTAATTGTCTAACAAAGTATTACCTGAACAAATATAATTTGATTTGTCCCCAAATATACTTTATTCAACCATCTTCATAACCACCATACTCCATTTATTAATGACATTTTGTAAAAATAATTGAATTATGGCAATGGTCCATAATTCAAAAACTAAAATTGCCGAGAGGGATGACATGGATTTCACCCCATCATGGTTCAGTTAAGGTGATGCAATAGCTAGATTTGATTTCCGACAATTAATGTAATTTCTATTTATTATCCATTTTTTTTTAGAGAAATAAGGTCCTTAAATCCGTGACAGTATGCCTTTAATGTCGCCAAGAAAGTAGAACAAACTGGAGCTGGTACAGATAATTTCACGTTAACAATCTCTTATTCAGTTTCTTTCTATTAATTTTTTTAAACTACATTTTTGTTATATGAAATAAAATAAAATTAAAAGTTATTTTTACACAATTATAATGGAAAGGTGCGAGAGGATTATGTCATGGGTTTATTAGGGGTGAGTGCGTATCTATTTTTTTTTTACTACAAAGAAAATAATAAATATAAACATAAACGTAAACAAATATAAATGATTAAGTGAGTGAACGAATGAATGAATGAACGAATGAATGAATGAATGAATAAATAAAGTGTAAATAAATAAATAAAATATAAATAAAAACTCCTGACACTTTTCAGCCAACGCGGAGCAAATACGAACAGACGAAGTGGAACGCTACCGTAAACTGATCCACTTAAACACTAAACAAAATAAATTAATCCTATACAATGTCCCCGATTATACTATTGACAGACTTATAAAAACATATTTGTAAGCCTCCGTGATTTTGTAACAAGCATCGCCCAAGGCCTGTTTTAGAAGTAACCTATAGCTACATGGGGATGGGACAGGAAGTACCTTTCTTGTAACATTAAAAATTCGTAAAAGAAAATTAAATATTTTCGTAATACAGTGATGTCCGAATGAGTTCGACGAGCATTGCTCGCTTGACTCATTTGCCCAATTAATAGAGTACAAATTTCATGATTGAGCAAAACCCAGGTGTGTGTGCAAGGGGTGGGTTTCGGGGTTTGACCCCCCCCCACACACACACACACACACACACACACCACCACCACTGCCCAAGCAATTTTATTTTTCAATACATTTTTCGAGGAAACATGTCTCGACCCTCGTTTAATCTTCGATAGTCTGAAACCGCGTGTAATACAGATTTACACTTTGAACAAACAAAATAGTTCGTGGTACTTGGAATATGCAATGGCGTCTTATTTCACTTTGCGCCTTGAACAGATTTGTAGCGGTAACCTTAAGTGACAGAACAATGACCTTAATATTCATCAGAAAAGAAAGATCTTTTAATATATATATATATCCAACATTGATTATAAATGTTATTGGTTTCAAAAATTAACATGAAATTCCCACGGGACGTGTTTTAGCTATATATGCTCTTACACTAATACTTCATTAAAGGGACATACCCTAGTTTTTAAATACTAAGGCACATTTTTGACTATTAGAGCCGTTTTTGATAACTGAAATTATACTTTACTTAGATTTTATTGTTTAGATTATCCATTTCCGTACATTCGAAGTGTTTTTGGTCACATTGGGGTTTTTAATATCACAAAATGCATTTCTCATATTTTTAAAAACGCACGTGCGTCTGAGAAGTAACAGTTATGGAGTCAAGTTTTAGTCTATTTTTAGAGGGTATTTCATCGTTTCAAAGTCACAGACTCATGTTTCACTCAGTTGTAACTTTATCGAAATTGTTTAAGGTTTGTAGATTAACTAAACTTAGTGTCCATTTTTACGGTCTGAAACTAGGATCTGTCCCTTTAATAGATTTAAAGTTACATTCAGTTTACTTTTTCTCTTTATTGAAACGCAGGGAACGAAATCAATATTTTATTAATGACGCATGAAAAAAGTAAAACACCGTTTCATTATTATATTGGTCCAACAAAACTATTTTTAAAAAAACACTACTACCGTTATTTATTAATCTTTTATTAAAATAGCAAACAATTTTAAATTCGCCAAAGCACAATACTAGTACACTAAAGTCAAATATGCCAAAGGGGTCACCTTATTCAACAAATATACTTTCAAAGTGGATATGCATTATTATTTTAAATGATTTAGTAAAGTACTTGTAAGCTAAAGATTGTTTTATTTAATGACACCACCAGAGCACATTGATTAATCATAGTCTATTGGATATCAAAAATTTGGTAATTTTGACATATGGTCTTAGAGAGGAAACCCGCTAATGTTTTTTCCATTAGTTGCAGTGGATCTTTTATATGCACCATCCCACAGACAACTTTTAATATACCAGTCGTGGTACACTGACTGGAATGAGAAATAACTCAAGGCCCACCGATGGGGATCGATCCTAAGCCAACAGCGCATCAGGCTACACCCCACCTCATACTTGTAAGCAGTCAAATGATTTTAGAGGACCGTTTTGACAGGTGGCATATGCTACAGGTAGGCTTTGTTTGTTTAAATTGCATATCAAAATTCACTAGCAGCAGGTGGTAGGTTTTGCTTTTTTGAATTATACATTCTTAAAACCAAATATGACAATGACCTTATGGTAGGTAGCATGATCAATATCTCGGAACCGGAGTGACGTCACACGGCCTAGTTACCGATCATCCGGGTCTTTGGGGGTGAAGCAAAGCCTTAGTGATTACTGGTTTACATAGAATAAAGTTATCATATTAACTTTTTACATGCCTTACATATTGTCATTTATTTTCTGTAGCTAACACATAGTTGCAATACGTCTTATGTGTATTATAACAGCTTGGGTTGCCATATAAGAGAAACCAACAACGGGAATCTGAATTGGTATAATCTATATTTAGTACCGATGTGTTTCCGTGTACTTTGAATGTCGAGGGGACAGGGCAGGTTGGGCAGAATATAATTTTTGTTGATGCAATTTTCAGGTAATGTTAATTATAAATTTTAACAATTTTGAAATGATAAGATAATTATTAATATAATAATTATGATGTGGGCTACAAAATATATAATTTGTATTTATAATAAAATTTGTATGCATGATTAAGTTAATTATTTTTATGATTTAATAATTATTTTATTTCCAAATAATATGTAATAATTAAACAATGGCAAAGTTGTTACTTTACAAGTTCAAAATTACAATAGTATTATTGTCATATCTTATTATATAGATGTATTGGCAACAGTATAATGTTCCACTGAATACATTCTTTTATTCTTGAAACAAAATACAGTTTCTTGAAATAATGAAATGCTTTTGTTTTTACAGATTGCAAAATTACCACATGATGTTGCCCTTCCTTACCGGTTGAATGCAGGCAACAAAAAATAGCAATAATAAAATATAGCCATCCTCAGACCTTGACATCTAGGGGGAGCAATATCTCTCTCTACTTACCCATCACACCTGAGATTAGTTTCAAGGAGAATAATATATAGTTTCCTTTGGCATGTGAATTTATATACATGTAGTATCAATATGGTAATATTTTAAATTGCCCCCCATAAACTACATTAGGGAGCAAATAATCAGTTCCCTCAGTTATTTTCATGTCAGGTCTGCAACCTAATAAAACATAAGTGTTACCTCGTCGAACAAACATGCAAATGTTTTAATAATAGGGTTTAACCTGGTATATTTAGTAATAAAACACAAAAACTTGCCTGAGTAAATAATGGTTAATATATATATGTATAACATTGGTGTTGTTTTATATCTAGTCAATGGATATTGCAGATATTTTCTTGTTCAGTCTTGTACTGTATTGGAATTGTTATTGCAGTTCAATTTAAGTAATATCTACAAAACTAATTTTTAATAGTATACAGCTGGAGAAAGGAGGCAAATATGGTTGTTAATAAACTGATCTATATCGGTATGCCTTCTACTAGACTACACATATTTAACCTAAGTTGCTTTTAACCCGGGTTAAATTACCTCATGTAGATGCACTTATGTAGCATATTCAAGGAAAATATATGAATGAGATAGTTAAATGCTATATTCTCCATGTCAAACTGTTTTCAAAATGGAAAACAAATATCAGATATGGCAGTTGACCATTCATTTTATTGCAGGTAATTTCTAAAGCAGATTACACACACACACACACACACACACACACACACTGAACTGTAGAATACCATGAAACTACATATGTATGTAAAAAGGTAAGTCCTCTAACTTGAACAAGTAAAATTTACAAATGTACAAGTTACATTGATCCACAATAGAATAGATTTTTATGTATTTTTAGATTTATGTATATGTATGTGTAGTGTTTTCCCTAGCTTGTTTTAGCACAGTGCAGCACCATGCCTCAGTAGTCTAGCACCATCTTGCCTTAATCAGCACCATGCTGCCCTGAGATTAAATAAGCCTTTTTCACTAATTAATTCTAAAATTGCCTTTATAAAACCCAAAAAGGTATTATTAATTAATAAAATATGCCTTTTACATCTTTTGCCATTCATTTATTAAAGCAAGCACATAAATTACATTAATGTTTATTTCAATTAATTTTTGTGTATTTTTAATGAAAAAAAGTGCCCCAAAAATGGTGAAAATGCCCCAAAAGTGTTTGGTCTACCATGCCTTTACAAATTTCTAGGGAAATCACTAATGTGTGTGTATATATATATATATATATATATATTGTATGTATGTATATGTATACATATAGATATACACACACACACACACATATATATATATATATATATATATATATATATATATATACAGACACACACACACACACACATTAGTGATTTCCCTAGAAATTTGGCATATATATATATATATATATACGTGTGTATATATATATATATATATACTGAAGCAAAGGCACACGCACATTATTTACCTCTGCACCAAAGTAAATACTAAACACACGGGGGGGGGGGGGGGGGACGACCTATATTTTCTTACTGCAGGCCTGCTACAGACACATTTGCCCCCCAAAAAAAAAAAAAATGAAAGTTTAAAAAAGAATTTAGGCCTATATTATAATTATTATAATATGTGTGTAATTTAGCAGTATAAACTTTTATTTTAAAATTAAAAAATAAATAAATAAGATGTAGTAGCTGTGGTATGGCAAAATAAATACAAGTATAGATAATATCCAAGCAACTAAGATTAAATGAAAAATAAAGACCACACAAATTTAATGATAAAGGAATATACTCTTTATTCAAGAACTGGATGCATCGTTTTGTTGGGAGGGGGGGGGGGGGGGGGGGGGGGGGGGTCATGGAAGACGATGGAATTGTGTATTTTATTTACAGTATAATGTGGGATTTTTATCACTGCACATGCTTTAACCATTTTGTTTGCTAAATTAATCTCTGTTGGTGTCAACAAGCAACAACATTAAAGTCAACGTAGTCACATTCTGTGAGGGAAGCTATGGAATTCCATCAGGTTTGTCGTTTTAATGACCCTACCCATAAGCGGCGCCTAGTCTCTTCTTTTGGAAATTTGTAAAACGATATTTTTTTAAACTTCATGTTATGGTTTATGCAGCCAACTGCACAACATGTGTTAGGCATCGTGACTGTTAAAGCCGCACACCCTAGTTCCATCCAGCGAAAATAAATTATAATTTGGTTAATCTACAAACCTGTAACACACTTAGATCACGTTTTTATCAAATGGAGTGAAAAAGCAGGTTTTATATCGATAAATACCATGGGAATCCCCATGTCCCAATTGCTTGAAATAATTTTGAAAGTTTGTATTCTGATGTCACCGGTAGATGTCGCTCGAAGCACAACAATGCCTACGTCACGACAAATTTCACCGACTTGGGGTGCGTTCTTTTCACCTCTCCTGGACATGTTCCAACTGTTCTGTCCTGGAGAGGGGATCTCCAGATATCGTAGGACTTGGCAAAATTATTGGTTTTAAGGGTTTGTAACGTTTTGTATTGAAATTTATTGTTACTGAAAATGTTCACGAACTGTTAAGAAAAAGCTCACAAATGAAGAACAACAAATGATGTTGATCGCGCGAACCGTGCACGAGAAAACAAACCGAACCAAAATGATAACGGTCACGTGGTATACCAACGTCTGACATTGAAATGGAAATATCCCGTCTAAAAATAGATTAGACCTTGTCTGCTCAACGGTTTTTTCTCAAACGTGCGCCCGTTTTTCAGAAATACGCAAAATGCATTTTGTGGTATTACAAACACCAGGATTACCAGGATTACCAAAAAACACTTGAGGTGAATGGAAATGTATATTCTAAATAATAAACGGTAAGTAAAGTGCAATTTTATTTGTGAAAAAATGGGTTTAATAGCGAAAAACAACGCCGTAATGGTTAACAACTAGCCGTAACTAGGGTGTGTCCCTTTAACTGTTGTAAATGATCGACCAAATTTGTCTCATTTCACTATCAAACCATACGTAACTAAGGAGAAGCTTCACCGCGTCACGTGATAAACAATGGCGGCCAGGTGTCGAAGTACCCGTATGTTCGGTTCCGAGAATAGAACATCGCCTGTTGATATCCCGTTGTACACACATTTTACCTGTACGTATAAAATGTGCGTACTCCTCGAGGCATCAAAGTGGCAAGACATCCAGGTAAAGGGGGAACTGAACCATACACAAAGAGTGAAGGTTCGATGAATGACGCCCACTCAGTGGTCAGATGCTTGGAAATGGCGCTGCCGGCCACTGGACGTGTGTGTATGGAGAATGACTTTGTGAACACCATCGGGGATTGCGGGGGTTTGGCCGGCTGTGTCGTCATTAAATCACCTGGAAAAACTTACCTGACAATCTCAACGGGGAACTGAATGACCGTATCTCTGGAACATTTTGTGAATAGATAATAAGGACTGTTCAGAAATGAATACGGGGTCATGTCTGGGTTTGTAAAGTTGTTGTTGTTATTGTTATTGTTTGTGTGCTTTATTTTCATTTTAATTTGGGTTATTTTCTTCTGACTCTGCTATTAAATTTCAAATGCATAATTATATGCAAAATCCCCAAACAACCCACCAAAAGAACAAACAAACATATATTTCCCCCACCATTCGTGGAATAATCCCAATAATTAAAATTTCATACCTGTAACAACACATGATACATTTTAGTTATTTTACTTACGTTAATAAATTAAAGAGACTGTGTTGCATTTGCCGCCATTGTTAAGATAGTTCCAACAAAGTATTTTTAATAATAAAATTTAGTATTGATTAAATACATTTATTGCTCATTAGAATATCAGTTCAGTTAAATATGCACACGCGTTTCTTTTTATTTCTGTATTTCTCATGTACAATACAAGTAATACTGAACATAACTTCTTAGCATTATCCGTTTTATTAAATAAAATTCAAACAAACAAACAAAAAAAGACGAACAAAAATGGTTACGAAATACATCCGTGTTTCCAAAAGCACTGCCACCACAACGGGTGGCCCGGAAAAGGGCGTGAAATGGGCGGCAGGGATCCACAGATTTTAACCTTTGTCGGAATTTGAACCGGGGTCGTCTGCTCCAAACACGTTTAGAGCAGTCCATGAAGTCGATCTCCCATGATAGTCATTGAGGAGGTGTGCGGCATGATTTCAATATTTGCGACCCAATCACTGGGTGGTCGGGGAGGAATTCACTTTACGAGCAAACAGATTAGTGGCACGTCATTGTCGCGGTGATGCCTGATTGGACTAACTGTCGCCAAGAGGTGCGAGGCTGGAGGACGTCTTGACATGCGCTCGTCGACGGTAACTAGCATGCGATAATGGTCGGGCAGCGCCCTCTGGGCAGCGGTGCCGTCAAGGGGGAATAAGTGGGTAGATCGAGCGGAAGAGACTAACCAGGAATCAGGATCTTAAGGAGCGTCATTTGAAGCGGGGAAAGAAAGGCAAGGAAATGTGAGAAAATAATCAGAAGCATCACTTAATATAAGCGAAATATTGGTCAAAATATGCGTGTCCATGGTGAAATGAATGTTAATTAGTGATACTGAAAATGTCAAGTGATATTTCTGTATATGATAAACCATAAGACTGTATATATTTAACCATTTTTAACCCTGTGAAACACCCTGGAACAGACACTTACGGTAGAATGAATAGTGAAAGGGTTAAACCAATCTAATTGCATTTTGATACTCATTATGATTATGGAATGATGTCTACTAACAGTCCAAACAAATGGAATAATCAAAGTGGCGAGGGGCGGTTATAAATGTTGTTAAAATTGGGGGAAATGGAGAGACTCGGAAACATAGAGATATTAAGCCAGATTGAGAGAGAGAGAGAGAGAGAGAGAGAGAGAGAGAGAGGGGGGGGGAGAGGGAGAGAGAGTACGAACGAGAGAGGGAGTACAGACAGACAGAGACACTAAGACAGTCACATACATAGATTCACAGAGACAGAAAGAATGAGAAACAGAGATAATTTGACTGCTGATTTCACTTACCTATTTTTGTATCATGCACACAGTAATCAGGGGACGTTTCAAAATACACTAAATCTGATCGCGTGAATCTTTTGTGATTCCTATTGGCCACAATTAAGCCAGTCCCTTCCTGGTTCATCATCACCTGGGTAGCACCGTTATATTTCATCTTGAGATAGTCCCCCACACGCCGGAACTCCTGCATAGCAAGCCAACATGTCCGTATTGTGCACGAGCCGCTAACGCCATGACACTTACATTCCAGTTTCCGAAACTTTTTCACACCCTGAAAAGAATAACACCCAGAACATCAGGAGTTGTTTACCCAATCACAAGGAACTGTCATGTCAAATGCCAAAGGCAAAGGTTAGAACTAGAAAAAGAATTAAGAACATAAGTGTTTAATAATTGGCTATGTGATAACCTTTAGTAAAATATATTTGTATTAGTAGTAATAATAAAATGAAGCAAATGCAAAATAGATTTATATTTAATTCCTTGGTTCGTAATATCAAAACCTTTCGAAAATAATGCCAGCCAGATATGGTCATACCACGACGGTAATGACGTAAGCAGAAGTGGATCTAGGGGAGGCCAGGGGCCAGCCCCCCCTCCCCTTAAATTTTGCGAGTTATAATTTTATTATATATTAATTTTCACCCCCCCCCCCCCCCCCCCCCCAAAAAAAAAAAAAAAAAAAAAAAGTTCCATTGGCATTCCGCCTCATGTCACTGGGGCTCCCCTTAAATGGATTTTCTGGATCCGCCACTGATATGACCCACAGAAAGGGCGGCTAAAGCTTAGCTAATTGAGCGCAAAAAACATTTGCTTTTCAAATGTTTTAATAAATAAAATAAATACACTTTTTCTTGCTGTTTTGATACATAAATACAGGGTTTTTTTGTGGGTGGTTTTTTTTTTTTTTTTTTGGGGGGGGGGGGGTTAACGATACCACTAAAGCAAACTGATTAATCATCAGTTATTGGATGTGAAACCTTTGATAATTTTGACACGTAGTTTTCAGAGGAAATGTCTTTGATTACCATGTCTTGTTACACTTGGTTTTCGACGTGCTTGTATTAATCAAGGTTCACGTCTACATAGTCATGCAAATAAACGAGGGACGTAATACCTAAACACCGGTTGACCTAAACATAGGTCAACCTTCACCTTCTTTATGTTGGTGTCATTTTTGCAAATAGTTTTGTGTCAGTTAACTTGCTATTATTATATCAATGTTTGGTGTATTATTTAGTTTATTGGAGGGTGTTGTGTGTGTGTGTGTGTGTGTGTGTGTGTGTGTGTGTGTGTGTGTGTGTGTGCCTTCCAGATGTATATGTTCCACGAATGTTTAGATAGGCTATAAAACATTTTGTTCAGTATATTTGTTGTGACGTAAGGGTTTTTTTTTCCTCCATCATATGATGTCAAGGATACAATTCTCAACCATCTGTTCAGAACAGGGGTTAATCGTCAGTTGTCAGTGTTTATATTAGTGATAGGTCGCTGTTGTGGACTTACACCTCCGCACTGAGCCGTTAAATCTCACTCTGAGTTGGAGCTGGTACTGAGTATCGAACCCGGTACTTACCAATCAAAAAGGTCGTAGGTCAATCCCTACGCAACCTAGACCGGTATTACTATCCCAGTCTATCAGGTGGAGGGGCGGGATCTAACTCAGCCGGTGAAGCGTTCGGTTGAGGTGTTTACGTCGTACGCGTACGATGAATCACCTGCATGGACCCATCCTCTGTTTGTTTTTTTCCCTTTCCAACCAGTGCTCCATGATTAGTATATCAAAGGCCGTGAAAGTGTATGTAAAATATCCCTTGCTGCTAATGGACAAAATGTTGCGGGTTTCCTCTCTAAGACTATATGTCAAAATTACCAAAAGTTTGACATCCAATAGCCAATGATTAATAAATCAGTGTGCTCTAGTGATGTTGTTAAACAAAATAAACTTTAAAATTCAACCAAAAAATTGACTCCATCAAGGAGGCTCGATACTGAGTTAGATCCCGCCCCTTCTCGTGGGCTCCAGTGGTGTCGTTAAACAAAACAAACTTTAACTTTCTGACTCTATCAGATGGCGAATGTAATGGTAAGTAAAACTAATGTTTCCACTTACTCTTCTGCCTGCTCTGTTATTGTGCAGATTCATCAAAGCTTTTGCATCCCTCACTTTCCTTTCCTTGGCATCAACGAACATCCTGGAAAAATGACTGCCGTATCGGACATTGTCGGAGCACCCTCCCCAGTCGAACTCCCCTCTGTGGTCATTACTGGATCCTCTCTTGGTGGGGTCGCACGCGCAGTGCTGCAGCTCCCCTTTGCTGCACGCTCTCGTTATTGAGTGCACCACGCCAGCAGACGACACCGCGTATACGAAGGCAGCCTCGCGACTTCCTGGGAAAGAAACAGTTTCATCATGTTCATCATCTCTAAAACAACAACAACACACAACAACACACACACACACACATACACACAAGAACACACACAACACACACACACACACATACACACACAACAACAACAGCACACCCCCACACCCTTCCATCACTCCTCCCTCCCTCCCCCCTCTCTCTCTCTATCTCTCTCTCTCTCTCTCTGTCTCTCTCTCTCGCTCCAATCTCACACACACTAAAAGAAAAAAAGAAAAAAGAAAAAAAAAAGAAACTCAAAGAAAAAACAACCAAAAACCACACCAACATATATAAACTGTTTTTTTACGGTGGTAAGAGCTGTTTTCACAATGATCTCATGGGCAGGTTGGAGATATCGTAGTTAATAGTTTATGCCTAATGGGTCTGAAGCAATATATTTTATTTAGTTACACACACTTTATTGTGGGTTATGGATATACAAAAGATTGTCTGCCTCTCTATCGGGCAATTGTTAGACTATTGGAAGTTAAAGTTTGTTTTATTTAACGAGACCACTACATAACATTGATTTATTAATCATGGGCTATTGGATGTCAAACATTTGGTAAATCTGACTTATAGTCTACGCTTGGAAGCGAAGTTTGACTTCCACAGCTTAAGATTTCTCGCTCCAGTCAGTGCACCACGACTGGTATATCAAAGGTCCTGGTATGTGCTATCCTGTCTATGGGATGGTGCATATAAAAGATCCCTTGCTGCTAATCGAAAATAGTAACCCATGAAGTGGCGACAGCGGGTTTCCTCAATATCTGTGTGGTCCTTAACGATAGTAGTTCAATTAAAATGTTTTGGATCATACAATAACTAGGTTTGGTATTCCAAATGAATGTAATTTCCATTTATAATGCATATTTAGAGAAATAAGGCCCACTAAATCCGTGATTGAGCTCCTTTAACCATATGTCCGACACCATATAGCCATAAATAAAATGTGTTGAGTGCGTCGTTAAATAAACCATTTCTTTCTTTCCTTCTTCCACAGCTTAAACAAAATCTAAGAATCGTGGTGCACTGGTAAGGATGAGAAAACTCCTCGACATCTCACTCTACCCACAAAGCGGAATATTGCCATTATGTTAAAATAAGAAATGACGTCACGCCATTGTTTGATGCTTGGAACCGAAATTTGGCTTCCGCATAATAAAAGACAATCTAAGAATCGTTTGGAACTGTTTGGTACGAGAAGAAACCCCATATACTTCATATCCAAAAGACGTTGCACCTCAAGAAAGGGCTCCTAACCACTAAGCTAAATACATGTATTGCCATTATGTTAAAATGACAAATGACGTCACGCCATTGTTAGACGCTTGGAACCTAAATTTGGCTCCAATAGTATAAAAACAAATGATTTAAGAATCATTGGGCACTGGTTGGGACGAGAAAAAACAACAACAACAACAACAACGTCGACTTCATATCCTAAACGACATCGCGCTCTACCTACTAAGTGGAAGCGAAATTTGGCTCCCACAGCGAAAACGCCGATCTAAGAATCGTAAGGCACTGGTTGGGACGAAACAAATACTCTCGTCTTCATATCCTGCACGATATCGCGCTCTACCCACAGGGGCGTAGCGTGATCTGGACCTGGGGGGGGGGGGGGGGGGGGGGTCGAATATGAACCAAGTGGACCTTTTTCTATTTTGTTTTTGCACCACCAGAAACTCCATATGTATAAACCTGTATGTTTTGGTTCTGAAAGCGGACCATTTTTTCAGCCGGGCGGGGGGGGGGGGGGGGGGGGGGTTCGTCCGAACCCCCCTAGCCTATGCCCCTGACCCACTAAGCTGAATATTGCCATTTTGTTACAATGAACGACGTTTGGAAGCAAAGTTTGGCATATACATGTATGCCAACGTATCAGAATTAAAACTAAAGTAATCAAAGAAAAAATCATCTGGATAGGCAATAAAAAATATTCAAAATATTCAAATTATTCAAACTAACTTTGAACCTAAGTTAATGAACATGATTTAAAACCCCCCCCAAAAAACCCACACAAACAAAAAAACAAACAAAAAAGCAATGGTTCGCTAGGAATTAACGCCATTGAGAGTATGGAGAGTATTATATCAACAAAACATTTTTAAAAAATTTAAATATTTTTGGAAAGATTTACTAGTATTACAAAGCTGGCTTATCACCCAACAGAAAGAAACGCTTGATAAGAATGAAGATTTAAATAGCACAAACATTTTAAAAGACGGTAAACCTTTCATTTATAAAAAAAAAAGTATTTTCAAAATGGTGTAGTATTTATTCAAGAGGTAACAGACGAACATAGGACATTAATGAACTACAATACATTCATAACACAATACCAAGTGCAATCCAATTTCTTAAAACATGCTTCTTTAATAAAGAGTGATTATTCTAGACAGTTCTACTAACAACATGACAAACACTGTCGACTATTTTTTTAAAATTCTTTTTTACCCCTCACCTAATTTTGTCATGAGACTGGCCACTGCTAGATTTTTAAGTTGCTGCCGACCACAAAGGGCACAATGGTACGCAAAACAAACAATAAATTCAGATGATCAAAATCAAACAAAATTAAATAAGAGTCGAGGGACCCTGCGAACAGCGGCCAACCACATTAAAATCAATCAATAGAGAGTGTCCACCCCCCCCCCCCTCCCCCCCATCTTTTAAGTGACAATATCTTCATATTCTACACGAAATCGAATTCTACCCATTAAGCTCAATATTGCGAGTGCGAGTGCGAATAATTTTTACATGCTCATATACCACTAGAGTTTCGAGCATGTCCGTCCCGGGGCCTGTCTCTGGATAGCCAAGGGCTTGTCCCGGGACAGAAAAAAATTAAGCGGACAATTTTGAAATTTACATCCCAAAATTAAATAGTGGGCCTTTAAAATTTTGATGCGCATCTCTAATATAATTAATAAAAAAAAATTCTACTCATTAAATTTGGTCGCTAGATTAGATCGGGTGGTCAAAAAGAAATTAGATAAGATCGGTGGCCTGACTCGGGATGTGTGTGTGTGTGTGTGGGGGGGGGGGGGGGGGTAGATTTGAAAATGGGCAGAATTTTGAAAATAGCAATTGAAGCATTTTAGAAGGACAGTCTATAAATAAGAGAAAGAAGAGAGGATCGGACTATTTAATAATATTAAAAGAAGAAAGTAATTTCGACATAAACTTTTTTACGAAGGTCTAAAAGTTTAAAGTCCGATCTATATGTCCACGTGAGTGGCCTCATTAAGGCCGTTAGGGTGCACAGCTTGTAGGGACGAGATGGGTTGCATCTCGTCAAGAAAACCCTTAGACTGACAGTCAATAGACGTTGAAGGTGTAGTGCTGTTCTAAAATACAGATCTTGAGAAGCCGGATCCATCTGAACGAGAGAGAGAATCAGACTAGGGTATAGTCCAGTCGTCATGGGTTGGTATAGTGGTGCGGACGGGCCCGACTCCGGAGGATACCCGCTTCCTATGTCTTCTTAGAGTGGGGCGGTCAATCTTCCAGTGCTGCTAGGACAGGCTCGGACATGTAGAGACTAAACGCGAACAACAATGGCGTTCTGCAGAATGGCCGTCATACGAGTCACGAAAAAAAAGAAGTCAACATAGTCAGACGGAGAAATGACGTGGAGGTAAGGAATCTCGCTAAAAAGGAATCCAACCTGGTGGTGCAGACTGTTAAAACGAGAAGCGTGGCAGCGTTCAATCAGTTCCAATGGCCGCATACATCCGAGTAGAAAACTTCACTTCGCTGACAAAAACAACAAAAGTGAAGGATCCCCAAGACAAGCCGCAAAAGCGCGTGCAGTATGCACAAAGACGTCTTACCGCGACGAGCTTCAGACTGGGGCTCAATATTGCCATTATGTTACAATGAAAATGACGTCATGCAATTGTTTGACGTTTGAAAGTGAAGTTTGGTCCCAACAGCCTAAATTACGATCTACATGTTCTTGGAAAACCCCCAAAACAAACAAAAACAAACAAACAAACAAAACAACAACAACAACAACAACAACACCACACACACATGCACCACACATACACACAAAATAAAAATAAAACAAAACTAAGACAGGCAAAATCCTTGGATATAATAGGAACCAGATAAATACACATTTTTGTTTGGCCTTAATCTGCTATCGTGAAATGCGTCACAGAACGTGCACGGTTATGACGTGTAAATCAGCATGTGCTCAGCAGACGATACATCTGATTACTCAAAAAGGGGAGATTATTTTTGAACTGATTTATCAGACTTCCGGTATCTTGTTTGTTTCTCCCTAGTGGGATGGACGGAACAGACGAGAGATATTCAGTTTCGCACATAGATCTTGTCGGAACCATTTGGACGAGGAACAAGATGTTTTGAATAGCGGCGTTCCTAGAATACAGATTATGAATATATGATTGATTGCCAGAAGTGGATGGTGATAAATGAAACGGCCACACATTATTATTTTTTTCACAAACGTCTGAGGTCTTTTGATAGATCGGTACCACTCTACATGATGTATTGCATAAGGCTTTCTATATTTATCAAACTGGTTTGTTAGAGATAGGGTATTATACTCGAACGATACGAGATTGTCAGCAGCTAAGTTCATTTTTACTGGCGATTTTCTCTTGGTCCTTTGGTTTCCCAATGGTGCACTGAGATTCGTATACCAAATGTGCGTCGTGTACTATACCAAACGCAGATTCTCGTCTTTTGAGAAGCGTGAATACCATCGCTCCTCTGCACACCTCTGACCATAGGCAGGTCAGGTCAGGTCAGGTCATAGGGCTTTACGTGCACATTCAGAACAAGCTGTTGAAGCGCACGCCTGTCATGGGCAGGAAAGGTGGGGGGGGGGGGAGGAGGGACCGCCTGCACTGGCAGGTGCAAGGGAGCACCAGCAGCCCGAGGTCGGTAGCAGGCGGGGGTGGGGGTGATGGTGCTATGGAATTTTGAATGGCGCAAAGTATTATGCCAAAGAGAAAAAGTGCGCAAATTTGTTTGAGGAAATTGGGCGCAATTTTGAACGGTCAGTCAAAAAGAACGTTCCAGAGCTAGTATAGGTTTTGACATTAGTGAATCGAGAGTAGCTCGTTAGACCATAGGCGTACGGACTCCCATTTATGTAGGGCAGGCTGGTATGTGCCCGAATTAAACGAAAATGTCCGAATCCGGATAATAACATTTATTTATACTAGGGCTGCAAACGAATCACTACGCATTTTTTACATGAATAAGCAACTCATTTTGAGGGTAGAATGATGGAAATACATTGTAAAAAGGTCTCAAGTTAGCACATTTTGCCCGAATACCTTTATAGTTTTTGCCCGAATTTGAGGTTTTTCTCCAGCACTAGGGGACAGTTGCATCCCCACCCCTCGCCCGTCTCATATGTTTATGCCTCTGACCAAATCTGGGTCGGATAGGGGGGAGGGGGGAGGGGGGAGGGCTGGTTGAGGTGATATCACGCTGGTACCTCGATTCTAATAAATATCTCTACACTGATAAGTTTCATAAGTGTTGTAAAACATGGTTTAGTTGTTATAAAATTAAAGGGACAATCTCACAGTTGCATCATGACTAAACATGTCTCTTCATTGTTGTGTTTTTCTTTGTTAAATGTAAACATTATACCTTGAATTACACAACAAAAGCTTACACCGAAATAAATACATTTACTTTTACTTATAAATTAATGTTTTGTACTCCCCGCTACTCGACTTCAAAAACTAAAATGGTTATTTTAAAGGCATATTGTCACAGACCACTAACCTATTTAATGGTCTAACAAAGTATTACCTGAAAAAAAATTGATTTGTCACTAAATGTACTTTATTCAACCATCTTCATAACCACCATACTCCATTTATTAATGATATTTTGTAAAAATAATTGAATTATGGCAATGGTCAATAATTCAAAAACTAAAATTGCTGAGAGGGTTGACATGGATTTCACTCAATTGTGGTTCAGATAAGGTGATGATATAGCTCGATTTGCTTTCCAATAATTAATGTAATTTTATTTATTATCCATTTTTAGAGAAATCAGGTCCTTAAATCCGTGACAGTATGCCTTTAATACTGAGTAAAATATGCCGAGGTGTTAAATTATCCTATTTTATTCTTTTATTAAATATTAATGATGGCTGTTTGTACTATATAATTATAGTCCTTCCCACAGAGATCGCCTTTTTTCATGCTATGAAATTTATTTATTTGTGAATTGATTGTTTTCTAAATTGCACACAAACATTGTAATGTTTTTGTTATTTCCAAAACACTTTTACTCTCTTTTTTTTACGCCAAACCAAACTGAAATTCTTCACAAAAATGTTTTTTTTTTGTAGGATGGGACGGACTATAGGGTATATGGATGCTAAATGTGTAAAGTATATATATATATATATATATATATATATCAAGGCTTTATTATCATTCAAATCTGAAGGCAAACTTTCCAAGTTGGTGTATATGCGTTTCTGTAATAAAGTCATCTCCGTTACATGTTCGTGATTTAATAGCAGACGACAGCTAGAAGCTGTTCCAGAGTTTGTTCAGTCTTATAACAATGTCTGTGCATGTTAAACTGAATTACTAATCTACGTCTTTCTGCGCTACATGTTTATATAGGAATTCACAAAACTGGCATCATAAACTTTGTCCTATTGCTGCTCACTAGTTGAGGAATAAAATGTTCCTTAATGTATAAAAAGGACCAGAAATTAGAAAAAAGAGAGGATTTTCTTGGAGCTTTCTTCATTTCGAACAACTCAATAACTGTTTTCGAGCTGTCTATGCCTATCACGTTACCTTGTTGGTCTTAAAGATCACTTGTGGGGTATTCGTTTGTTGATAAATTTAGGTAACATAGTTGACACATTGACTCATACACTAGCTAAAAAATAGCTTCTTGGTTTTTACATTAAGTACTGTATCAAAAGAGTTATTTATGCATCAATAAATCGCTTGTGTGAAAACCATCAATGTGTGGTTGTGTGTTTTGTTACTGACAAAATAAACAAATGTTTAAAAACACAAATAAACGTTGTTTTAATGTAAGTCAATTTTCCCACTAAGACACAATAAAAACCAGGTAAGGCTCGTGTGCAGGGATCTATGCGGGGGTGGGGGGGGGGGGGGAGCGAAAATTTTGAAAATATATTGAAACAAAAGACAATTCGCTTGAGGAGACTGAGTTTCGTTTTGCTTTATATGGTGAATCGCACATTCAGTAACTCCGCACCAAAAGACCTGTGGCTGTGCTCTCAACGTACTCTATCAAGCTTATTAAACACATTTCTCTATCTTCTATATCGTTATCGGTCGAGTCTAGATGTACTTGCGAGATATGTTCCACATCCTTGTATATTGCACAGTTGATTACGATTATTAATTGTTATCACCACTTCGCCTCATTCCTCGATTTCTTTTGAACTAATCGCGCGGCAACTAGACACGGAAACGGCTAATTCCAGTCTGATATTGGAATGCCCTCCAAGACCCAGTGGATAAGATCTAACGAGCGAGCGCAGACGGAATATATGCTTCCAGTTGAAGAATTCTTGTTAATCGCTTGTTAGCGATAGCGGGAATTCGACATACGCTTTCATACTCATAGCTGTCTTGTTTATATATCTTTTCTCTTGCAACACATGGATGATAAAAAAAGGTGACAACAGGAACATGTTAGTGTATCACCTTTTTCTTCTTTCTTAAATTGTGTGTGTGTTTATAGTTTAGTCGGTATTTTTGTTTATATATATATATATATATATATATATATATATATATATAGTGGGTAGGGGGATGCTCACGTCTGTGCTTTTATTGGTTGTTTGCTTCTGTATACTTATTAACCACCGGAGATGGTGAGCTATTACATTCGAATACAGACCTGTTCATTGATATTACTACAGGTATACATAATAATACAACTTACATAATGAGTACAATGCATTTTAGACAAGGCGTTCTAAGCACGTTTTATAAAGCGTAGATAAAGAAACGAACGTTTGCCACATTTTCTGTTGAATTAAATTTAAAAACGACTTAATTAACTTAGAAAACTTTGTAGAATCAAGTTTACATTTGTATGAGCAGACGCGCGCATTTACAAAATATTTTGATAACATTAAGACATAAATTATCTGAATTGACCTATACTTTTATGGCTTTCAACTTATAGCATACAAGTTAAATATTGTATTTAATTCAAAGTCGGTCAGCGTTATTATACATTATGTGCTTATATACAAACCAGGTGTATAATATATAGAGGATACTCCCCGAGTGTCTTGTGATATCATAATTTATCAGCGCTCGTTGATAAAAGTATGAAATGCGAGGCTTGCCGAGGATTTTTATACTTTTATCAACGAGTGCTGATAAATTATGATATCACAAGACACGAGAAGGGGGTATTCTTTTTATAATCTATTATCATTCTTTTAATTTGAATTATGACGCAGTGATTAAAATTTGACCAATCAAGATTATAAGAAGCGATATCTTCTAGGAGAATATCGCAGGAGATATCGCAAATCATAGTGCCAGCGATATCTCTTAAAAAAGCCTTCAATGGATAATAAAACACAATATTTGGGGGGAAAAAATCAATGTTTTATTATTCTCAGTGAGTTATTCGGTTTGTCATTGCAGAGTATTATTCAACAAAAGATTAGACAAACTTTGTAAATCTACAAATCATGTCATCGGAAAATGCTAAAAGTGACAAACTTTGTAAATCCACAAATTATAAGGTATCCGAAAGTAATACTAGTAACAGTTTACAGGGTTTCCCAATTATTAATTTATGGGTGGTGAGTTTGGTGCAGTAATTTTAGTTTGACTAATACAAAAGTACTGATACATATTTTGCGGGGTCATGTTGTTTTCTTTTCTTGTTAATTTGGTGTTTGGTGTTGGGTGATGACACAACACATGAAGAAAATCTGTTAGTAGTCAAACGTGTGCCCAATTCTTTTGTTCTTTGTACAATACAACATTATGTTTTCAATCAATGAATTACAAGACGACGTTCTTATTTTTTTTCAAATTTAAAAATAATAATAACACGAGATTCGGATTATGTTAATGTGATTTTCAAAATTATGTTAATACTGAACTGGGCATTTTGAAACCATTTTGTTCCAGGCATGCACAGGTGGTGGGGGAATCTTCGCGTCATCCGAGATTGGACCCACCTGCACGTGAACCAGTGTCGTCGGCGTGTTTACAGACCGAGGGGAGGTCCTTAATATCAACACACAAAATTCGGCTCTCTTTTTAAAAAACGAAACAGGATTCGTTTACTTTTCATACACGCCATTACTCCCCTGGTGAAGTTAGCCCTGGCTACAATGTCCCGTCTGTGGAAGCTGATATGCGATAAATAACACCATTGTTGATCCGTGTCTTTGTAAAAGCACAACGCAATTATTACATAGGTGGTGAGGTCGGTTATAGTCTAGTATTTACATACCACACCTTGTAAAACTCGGAAGCTAACTGCGTCTAATATATATATTAGAACGGGCAAGAAGATACCCTGATTCCAAGAAAGAATGTGTGTTCATACAACTAACTGAAGAAATCCAACTGAGTTACCAGTCTGTGACATACAATAGCACGAATAGTTGACAGGCGTGTCACGTTTAAAGGTATTTGGCACTTTTAGAGTGCTGAATGGTATTTCTGTAAAAAAAAAAAACCGTGGTTTCTTGGTTTTAGTTAAAAGTTTAAAGCACGTTGATTTATTAATTATCAGATATATGATACCAAATATGTGCTACCTATGACATATAGTCTTAATAATTAGAGAAAAAAACCCCGATATTTCTTTCCATTAGCAGCAAGGCATCTTAAAGTTTAATGTTTGTTTTATTTAACGACACCACTAGAGCACATTGATTTATTAATCATTGGCTATTGGATGTTAACAAATTTGGTAATTTTTACATACAGTCTTAAAGAGGAAAACCCGCTACATTTTTCCATTAGTAGCAAGGGGTCTTTTATGTGCATGATCCCATAGAAAAGATAGTACATACCACGGCCTTCGATATACCAGTCGTGGGACACTAGCTGGAACGAGAAATGCCCAAATGGGTCCACCGATGGGGATCGATCATAGATTGACCGCGCATCAAGTGAGCACTTTACCACTGGACTACGTCCTGCCACTGGAATCTTAAAATGAAGTTGTTTATAGAACTTATTTTCAAAAATGTACGAGGCATATAACCATCGTGCTGTATTCGTCACTCTCTGAAAACCCCACGAAGATGTTGCCAACCTTTGCACCACTACTGTGAACTTTTCCACATTACTAATAAAGACTTTCTTGAAGAGAGAGAGAGGCCAATATTAAATAGTCCATGGGATTCCAGTCTGGGCAGAATGGTACTGAAGTACTGGGTGAATATGTAAGAAAGTGCGTTATATCCTAGAAGAATAACACGTTTAAGGTATGGTTGTAGAAGACGGCGGACCAGTCAACCTTCATTATAGCACACACATTAGATGTTGAGGAGCTTCTCAATGGTATAGCATTTTTGACAGTAACATTTGTTTTAGGCAGCATTAAAAAAAGGCTACGTATCAAAATGAAAATTTTACCATTAATACACAACATAAGTTATTTAGTTTGTTCAAAATGTCAATCTTCTGCATTGCAATTTGCATACTTTTCCCTTTTTAAACTATAAAAAGTGGGACTTTTTTTAATCACCAGATATACAGAGGACTATGATGTACCTTTAAAGTTCTGATTAAATATAATGCATGACAAACTGGTGTGAAATCTGGAAGTTGGTTTTAACGGAACAGTTTTATTCATTCTAAAGCAGCCCCAGAAAAAAGTAATACTTAATCTAAGTAGAATAGAAAAGGTACATGTATAAGGTATACATATACGGTATAATATAATATAATATAATATAATATAATATAATATCAAGGCTTTATTATCATTCCAATTTGAAGGCAAACTTTCCAAGTTGGAATATATGCGTTTCTGTAATAAAGCCATCTCCGTTACATTTTCGTGATTTAATAGCAGACGACAGCTAGAAGCGGTTCACTCCCATAAGACAGACGTCCCATAAGGCAGATATGCCATTTGATAGACAAAACTCTTTATTGGGTTATGTAATGTATCCTGTACACCCCTGACTGCGTTAATGGTATTGCTCCAATCTGCTCAGCAAGCTATGCTGCAGTGCAACAGCAGTCTTAATTAATGAGCTGATTTCATGCAAACAACAGCGAGAGCTTAATTGTAATCTGGTAAATGCAATTAATAAATGTAAAGATACAGTGCTTGGTGGATTTTCCACTGCAATATCTCCATTCAATTCATTTCACTTCAGATTGACAATGTTTTGTTTTTATATCAATGATTACCGCACAGTTATGACAGTACCTATTTAAAAAATTTTTTATATCTACCAATTCCACACAGGCAACTAGGAGAAGTTAATTGTAATCTGCTAAACAGAATTAACAAATGTAAAGATACTGTGTTTTATGATGTCCGTGTTTTTAGAGTTTAGCAACATCCGTATACAATTCATTTCACTTCAGATAGACATTGTTTGTATATCAATGAGTATTATGTCTCTGACGACCAATGTCTTGTATTTCATTGACCATACATTTAAAACCATAGCTAAGCACAGAGATAACATAAAAGTTCTTATATATTAACTGCATGTAGCTACCAAAAACAGTCATTCAATTTTTTAGTCATGGCTGGTCTTAGAAGGATAGAATTTGTTCAATCACAAAAAGGTTCACCACAAGTAATATTGGATGGATTTTTATTTGCAAAGAATCGCACCAGAGGGTAAAGTGTTCACTGGAGATGCGTGACAAAAACGTGTACCGGGAAATGCACCACTGTCGGCGAATTTGTACGGAACACATCGGAACACAACCATCTTCCAAGTGATCCGAATGTTGCTCGGTTTATCAGCATACTACGGAAGCGAGCAAGAGAAGAAACAACACCTATGCAGCAAATATACAATGATGAGGTTGCAAAGCAAGCATTAGAAACTGTTCCTCATTTGCCTTCCTTTCCCAGTATGAGCAGTGCACTGTACAGACAGAGACGAGTTCTGATACCTGCCCTACCACAGACTATAGCCGATGTCATCCTAGAAGAACCATGGACACAGACAAATGACGGAAGACGCTACCTGTTATTTAGCGATGGAAATGAAGATAACATGCTTGTGTTCTCTACAGATGAGCAAATCGTAGCTCTACAGGCTGCAGAATCCATTTTTATGGACGGAACTTTCTCTTCTTGTCCAGCATTGTGGAACCAATTATACATCATCCATGCTATGGACGGAACCACTATGTATCCCCTTGTGTTTGCTCTTCTTCCCGATAAACAGAGGATAACATACATTAGACTGTTCAGTTTGTTGAAAAATGAAGTTCAACAATTATTAAAACCAACCCCTTGCTCCAAGTAAAGTTCAGACTGATTTTGAGATGGCTGCAATCCAGGCAGTTGAGACGGAGTTTCCGCAAGCTGAAGTAAAAGGGTGCTTTTTTCACTTTACACAGGCCATTTGGAGGAAAACTCAAGAACTGGGTCTTGCTGTTTTGTACAAAGAAGATCCAGCTGTACAGACATGGATTCGGAGGGCTGCTGGACTACCACTTTTGCCCATTGCACAAGTACAGGATGCATGGTTAGAAGCCATGAATGACGGACCTGATGTTCCACAGGCGGAGGCATTTAATGATTATGTTGTTTTAACATGGGTAGACGATGACTCCAGATTCCCTTTGATTGTATGGAACCATCATCTGACCACTGGCCCAAGAACAAATAATAATCTGGAGGGATTTCATTCCAGAATGAATCGTTCAATCCAAGTTCATCATCCAAACATATACCGATTTGTAGAATTAATCAAAGGAATAGAGACCTCCGAACATGCTAAATTGAGACAGATAAACTTTGGAGCTGCCCCACCACCAAGAAAGAGAGTGTATAAGCAGAATGAAAATAGAATCGTGAGATTGAAGGCGCAACTAACCCTTGAACAGAAAACGCCCATTCAGTTCTGTTAAAATGTGTATCCCGGGTATATGTATGTGTATAAATAAATCTAATTTATATAATTTTGTTATGTGTTTTGTATTTAATTGTATCCGACTATTCCATTATTTACTACATGTATTATTCAAGGTAAACGGCAGGTAATTAGTAATGGGTGTTGTGTTGTTTTAACGCGTCTGCGTTATGGGACGTCTGTCTTATGGGAGGACACCCTAGAAGCTGTTCCAGAGTGTGTTCAGTCTTATAACAATGTCTGTGCATGATAAACTGAATTACTTGTATACGTCTTTCTGCACTGCATGTTTATATTGGAATACACAGAACTGGCATCATAAACTTTGTCCTATTGCTGCTAACTAGTTAAGAAATAAAATGTCCCTAATGCATAAAAAGGATCCGTGCGTATACAACATGGGCTATATAATTAATTCCAGGATTATCGTGACTTAGATTTTACAATTAAGTCCATCTCCACCCATCAACCAAAACAAACAATAATCATCAAAAGCCCGTAATTATTCTATGGCATATTAATGGTATTTCATAGTATATTATAACAATACAATTTTATTTATTTAAGCATGTATTCAAATTAAGAACCAAAACTATAAAAAAAAAACTAAAATGTTAATACTTCTATACAATAACAAAACGTGAAAATCGGGCATTAACCAAATGACTCCATACAGTTTTTATAGTATACAAATAAATATGTTTATTTATTTAAGATTGTATTTATAACATGCCCGAACTATAACAACTGAAATATTAATACTTTTATAAAATAACTAACGAAAGAATTAAAACTAAACAAATGAATATGCTATACAGTATACATTAATATAAATAATTACATTTATTTAAACTTATATTAAAAAAGAGGAAGGGGGAGGGCGCAGAAGCCAGAACTATAAAACTGAAATGTTAATAGTTTTATAAAGTAACAAACGAAAGATTCAGAGATTTAAAAAATGACTATACTATACAAAAAAAGTATACATTATCATACAAATAATTATCTTTTTAAGCTTATATATTTAAATTTAAAAAGACAGAACTATAACGACCGAAATAACCAGAGACTAAACAAATGACTAAACTTGAAAATAGGGCGAATGTCTAGGCAGTCACGCCACATTTACTGAGCGCCATAACACAAACACTCCACAGATTTGGATTCTGAGTCTACGCCAAGATAAATGTTCGATTGCACAAACAAATCACTCCGGGGTCTCGCCGCTGAACAAGCTATATTAATGTGAAGCGGGTACTTCTTGGGCTCCCGCCTATATATATATATATAAAAGGCTGTTTTCCGTCTGCGATGGCAGTGTCGGTTTGAAAACTTTTTCGAAGCTGCAGATTACATTGCTACATTGCTTCTTCTTATTTTCTCATGTATACAATGAATAATACTACATGTTTACTGTTGATTATTCCTAGTCCCCCCGACAGTTTACTGCCACCAATATGTTTTGTATCTATTGTAATATTCATAAGCGTACGAGACTAGTGGGGGTGCTGGAGCAAAACGTCAAATTCAGGCAAGAATTATAGAGATATTCGGGCAAAATGTGGTATCCTAGGACTTTTTTGTTACCATGTATTGCCATCATTATAGTTATAATCCTTGTTAAAATACGTAGTAGTTCGTTTGAATCCCTATATAGCTGTTTGGTAGTAATGCTAATATGAATAAATGTTGTTATCTAGATTCGGGTATTTACGTTTAATTCGGGCAAAAACCAGCCTGGCCCCCTACGAAAATGGGAGCCCGTACGCCTATGGTAATAGTTTCGCACTTGAATCCTCTACGTAACAGATTGCCAATTTTTGATAACCAAACGACCGCCAAGTACAGTATCCAAAATACATACATTTTTCTAAATCTGTTCCTACAAATCTTTCCTTTGATCCTTTCTGAGTTTACTCATAATATTCAACTTACACGTCAGTGACTAGCACAAACGCTACAGCTAGAAACCCGACACTCCTATCTGAAACCAGCTTACTCTGTGTTTTGCATAGGGGTGCCGCGTTTCTTCTGGCATCATCTGTTCTAGTCGGAAATATATATATATATATATATATATATATATATATATATATATATATATATATATACAAGTTTAATGTTATGACTGAACTCTAAACATAATCAAACTAACGGTCTGTGGCATCAGATAAAAATAGATATGTGTAGTTTAGAATGAATGAATGAATGAATGAATGAACGAATGTTTTTAACGAATGTGTAGTTTAGTCGTCGAAAATTTCAAAATTGACAGTTTTCGACACTGAGCACACTCTAGCCCAACTCTCAATATATAAATACAATAAAGACGCCCATGCCATGATCACTGTGTGTTTTTGTGTGCGTGTGCCTGTGTATATTAACTTTTCCATAATACTCGACTCCTAATACATTCGGTATATTCAAATTGAGGGTTCTCTCATTTAGACATGGTATAGAATGTTTGGTTCTCCGTCTTGTTCTACCATAACTCGTAAGATCCCCACCCCCATATGATATATATCAAATTGAAATTTAAAGGGACATTCCTGAGTTTGCTGCAATTATCAACAGAGCCTTTTTAACGATTGTAATTACATATTAAATACATTTTTCTGCATAAAATATTAGGGGCTGTATACTAAACGTGTTTCTGGTTGTTCTAATATTTTTACTCGGTTAAATTTCATTTTATTTCCTAAAATGTTATTTTTTCGTACGTAAGAAAATATTTGAAGACAAAATCCAGTTTGGGCTTCTTACAAATATTAAGACGGCCAAAAACACATATATACAGACACTGATATTCTAAACAAGAAAATATATTTAATATGTAAGTTTAATCGTAGAAATATTTTATTAGTCGGAAACATCTTACAATGCAACAAACTCAGGAATGTCCCTTTAATAATATCAGTTAGAAAATTAAACATCTACTTTACGTACTAAACACGGTGGTAATTTGGCTTACCATCTTATTTAAGTATCACAGCTCGTAAGTTCCTGCCCCCTATATGCTATGCGTAAAATTAAAATTAATTACCAATTTAAAAACAATTACAACAAATTGGTGTACATTTTTACTGTTGAGTAATCCTGCGTTTATAGTTATTCAAGTTTAAAAAGTTGGATACTGAAAACCCCCCAGACATCATTCATATGCACTATTCGTGTATCATTTATTTAAACATTGTAAACAGGCTAGATAAAATCTTGTCAACTTTATCAAATACTGAATTACGAATATAGCTATTAAGTGGCATGGCTATGAAAACTGATATTAGAATGAAGTGAACAGATGTTCAAAGTAACCAAACTGTAGATAAGATTGTAGAAGTCTAGTCAAACGTGTATCAGTTTTGTCTCTCTCTCTCTCTCTCTCTCTCTCTCTCTCTCTCTCTCTCTCTCTCTCTCTCTCTCTCAAATCGGGGGAATGACGTTTGTGGACAGTGACTCAAACAGCGAGATCTTTGGGTACACATATCAAAGTGACACAAAACACACTTACTTATATTGCATAGTATGTAGTGTTTGCTGTTGCCATGAAGACGGTTTTAGAGTTGTACTTTTTTATATAAAATATAACATTAACATTAAAATTAACAAATCAATAAAGAAATAAATGAAGAATTAACTTGATTGAGGTATATTGAAAATGATGTAAGCAGACTTATTTAAAGCCCCTCATCACTCGCCTGAGAGAGAGAGAGAGAGAGAGAGAGAGAGAGAGAGAGAGAGAGAGAGAGAGAGAGAGATTGATTGTTGCTGATTAATGTATCTGTTTCTTGGTATTATCATGCTGATTCTTGCCCTTTCAGGGGGAAAAATTTCATTCTTGCAAGAAATTAGATAATGAATGAAACTCAAACATGATGTTAAATTGCCAGTCTGTAAATTCACTTTTGTTATAAATACTTAGATTTGTCCAAATGGTATCATGTGAATTAAAACTGCATGAATCTCATTTTTTTACCACTTTCTGCAATGTTTGAAAAATAATATAATAACTGTTTACGATAGTTGTTAGTGTTCAATCAGAAAAAGTTATTAATTGCTTGTATTGATGTTTTCCATAATATATATATATATATATATATATATATATATACATTAATTATTATTAATATTCTGAGTTGCTTGCTATAATTAATAATACTTTGAGCTGAATCAGGAAAAGTTATTAATTGCTTGTATTGATGTTTTCCATAATATATATATATATATATATATATATATATATATATATATATATATATATACTACTCAAAAGAATTTAAGGGTCAAAAATTTATAACCAAATAAGTTTCAGAGTGTATTAGATTGATGATGTAAACTACACAATTTTTTTTATTTATTGTTCCATATTTACAAAAAAACACAAATAAACGCCACTGTATACAAGAAAGTTACATGACATGCTGTCAAAGTTGAAGGTTGTCAAACATGGATTTTACACATTAGAACATTCGTTTAATAGTGTGTGAATCCACCCCTGGCGCGAATACACTCGACACATCGTTGCCTCATGCTGTTGATCAGACGTCTGAAGAACTCTTGGGGAATGGCCTGCCACTCTGCCATAAGAAGTTGACCCAGATCATGAAGGTTGGCCGGATGGCCTGGTTATCACGAACTCTCCTGCCTAATTCGTCCCAGGCCTTTCTCTATTGGGGCCAAGTCAGGCGAATATGCTGGCCAATCCATCCTGGCGATACCTTGTTGTCTGAGAAAGTCCGTTACCACCCTGGCGCGGTGGGGTCTGGCATTGTCATCCTGCAGAACTGCCCCGCCGCCAATCTGCTGAAGGCCTGGGAGAACCAACGGCCGGATAATCTCATTCAGATAGCGGATTCCATTCAGATTGCCATCCACCACATAGAGGGGGGTCCTGTGGTGGATAGAGATGCCGCCCCACACCATGACGCTGCCACCACCGAAACGGTGACGTTGTCTAACGTAAACGTCAGCGAAGCGCTCCCCAGGACGTCTGTAGACACGAACCCGACCGTCGTTGAACTGGAGACTAAACCTGGACTCATCAGTGAATATCACTCGACCCCACTGAACACGTTGCCACCGCATTTGAAGCGTGCACCAGTGACGTCTGGCCGTTCTGTGACGTGGTAGGAGTGGTGGTCGAACAGCCTGGCGACGGCAGCGTAGATTATTGGCTCTCAGACGATTGCGTATGGTTTGATCAGACACTCGAATTCCAGTCGCAGTCCGCAGATTGTCACGTAATCGGCGTGCAGTGGTTGTGCGTTGTTTAGAGTCATATTGGTGATGTAGCGGTCCCCTCTATTTGTAGTGCTTCGGAGTCTTCCCGAACGTGGACGATTTCGAACAGAATTCGTTGCTTGGTACCGTTGCCACAGTCGGCCAACGACACTCTGACTGACACCAAGTCTCAGAGCAACATTTCTTTGCGTATTGCCATTCTGAAGCCAAGCAATAGCCCTTCCTCGATCTTCGATAGTCAGTTGAAGTCGTACCATTGTCGAATTTGGAGTGTGCACCGTACACAAACGCAAGCTCCAATTATACGAAAATTCAGCATTGGGAACATGGAATACACGTGCAAAGCGTGCAAATGAAGCGCTTTGTGAAAAAGCAAGTTATGGCCACTTAGCAGACCTTTCGTTTTCGCCCTAATTTACGTGCAAATGTAAGCATGTTTTCGCCATTAGAACTAGTTGACAGTGTCAATGACAGTGGATTTTAATTCATTTATGGGTTGCTTAGACCCACTTTCGTCAAAATGGAACAATACCATGCGTGACATTATGGTCTAGCTAATATAATTGACATTCAGAAAATAATGTCGAAAATATCGTCTGACCCTTAAATTCTTTTGAGTAATATATATATATATATATACATTAATTATTATTAATATTTGCTTGATTGCTTGCTATAATTAATAATACTTTGAGCTGCTATAACAGTAAAAATGCATTATTAATAATAATAATAATAATAATAATAAATAATAAACAATAATAATAAGTAATACTAATACTACTACTACTACTACTAATAATAATAATTCAATCAGTTAAGAAATAGAAACATTTCAAATACTCAGAAGTAACACAGACGAGTATGCACGAATTTTAGCAGGGCGGGGTCAAGATTGTAGCGAGCGAAAAAAAAAAAATTTTAAATTTGGGGGGGGGGCGGGAGTCGAGACCTACATCAACGGAAAATGTATCGAAAAGAAGAAAATTTGCTTGAGCAGGAAAAGATTTCCAGCCCCGAAACCCAACCTCTGCACACGAACCTTTAACAGTGGATGAAAAACAAGAGGGAGGAATGAAGAAAACGTACCTTTAAGCATCACTTTCCCGAACACGGACGCATCTCTCTCGAGGGTGCTGCAGTTCCAGCGCTGAGCCCGGAACTGGTACTGACACTCCTCCACCCCAAGTCGGGCCCCTTTACCGAGACTGACCATGACGTCAGGGTGCACGCGACACAGCCGTCTCTGTTTACCCACAAGTCCCGGGATGTTGTCACACAGCACATGCGCACCAAACGCGTGCAGTGGAAGCTGACTGATAAACCTGAAATGAAAAAATAAATGAATGAATGTTATATCTTTATCTTTAATATTTCTTCTTAAAAGAATGGACGTGTGTATATGTTGACATTGATTTTTTTTATGTCATAACACAGTTTTGTATATTTATCTTCTGGACTTTGTCTTGTACATACATGTATAGTGACAGAAACGATTTAATGACATACGATTGGCTGCTCCTGGATGAAAACGGTTCCCTCCCATTCTGCCTACAACCCACTTTGCCTACACCCATTTTGCCTACAACCCAGTATGCGGACAATCCCTATTATTTTGTGTCTCAAACCAATATAAAAATATTGTATTACATAAACAATTAAGATTATAATGAACATAAGTAATGTAAGTGGGGCTTAGTTGCGCAAAGGTGATTTCATGCTCTTTATGGTGATTAGTATTAGTCCAATGTTCCCATACTGTGATCTTTAATGTGATCAAAGTGAAATAGGATTAAAGTTAAACTTTGTACAAAATATTTGTTTACTATTTGTGAGGTCATGTTATAGTTTAATTGTTTTCGTTGTGTAATGTTAATCGTTTTCAAAATAAAATATGTGTTTGTCGTACTATTTTGTCATGTTATTTTTATACATAGGGACCATACATGGAATGCTCCACTTTTAACTGGGGGTGGCATCTTTTCATACTGAGAGTAGGCAAACTGGGTTGTAGGCAAACTGAGTGTAGGCAAAGTGGGTTGTAGGCAAAATGGGAGGACACCATGAAAACCCGGTCGTCAAAACCATACCATCCAGTGAAAAAAAAACGAAAAGAAAACTAAGACCAAATTAATTGCCAAGTCAACCTGAAAACAACTTCATCCTACTTTTACCGCTTAAATTATAGGAGGATTGCCACTTTTCCAAGACTACACAATTCCAATCATCTTGCAAAGTTGAAAAGATACACCGGTTAGATTATGTTTAAAACAAATTTGGCAGATGAATCTACTTTTTCGTCGTCCTTGATGCCAACATGGTTGGGCACCCCAAAACAAAATGTCTATATTAGTAATGGATAAAATAACGCACTTTTGTAAAGGATGTTTAAGTGTGTAAAAAATAATTCACTGGAATGCAATTTAGAATCCACAATTTCTTACAACGTTTTAATGACAATATGGCAACCGAACTGGGCAGTTTGATGACCATTATTGTGTCTGATGGGGAAAAAGACTATATCAGAAGCTACGAAGAGTCCCATCCCGTGATTTATCCCTATAATTTAAACAAGAATGTTATCACGATATACCTGTCAATAATTTCCATGAAGTACTAGAGGGTGTCCAGTGTAGATTCTGAAACGCATGAGGGCCATTGTTAAAACCGTGTATTTGCGAAATGTTAACATATTCTACCGCATCGGTGGTAACAATCTGCGTTCAATACAACAGGTTGTCGTGATCACCCCTAAGATTTGACTGGTTCTCGTTCTTGTCACATTCACTTAAGCATCGATGCCAAAAGCAACTCTGCGTTCAGTGACAGCGAGCGACCCTAAGTGTTTGTTTTTATTGGTTCTCAAGGTGGTAATTTTGTTTAAAATGAAGTGTATTAACCAGTCTAATGAATGTCTTTTTTTTTCCAGCTTTATCTGGCTCAACGTAGCCCAGGCTAGAGATCATATCTTAACACTACTTAGACCCCCTAAAAAAAACACCCCAAAATCCCAAACAAACAAACAAAAACAAACGAACAAAAACAACAACAACAACAAACAAACAACCCCCCCCCCCCCCCCCCAAAAAAAAAAAACAACACACAAAAAAACCCCCCAAAAACAACAACAAACAACAACAACCCAACACACACCAGATATGGGTCTGGCAAGTGTGACAAGGATACCATGTCTGGTGTATTTTGACGTCTGGATCTGTAACTGTTATGTGTTATCAGGTGAACTCGCATTAACTGAAAGAGGAGTGTTCATAATATTAATTATTCAAGGGGTGGTCCAGGATTTTAAAGAATAAAGATTGCGAAAAAAATTATTCTTTTTTTTTTCTTTCTTTTTTTAATTGAGTCACATTCTCTTGGACTACTGGTACTATTGCCATTGTATAATAACTGGTATGCATTCGAAGCTGTTGTGATCGTGGCGTCAGTATAACGTATCTCCGCGGGTCGTCACCTGAGTACTATTAATATCTCTTATTTATCAGTACAAACAGTACATGCTGCATTTTACAGAACTCACTATCAGCGTTAGATACTGCATTCACCACCAGTGCTTTACACAATAGGCGGTACACAATGTGACTGTTGTTCCACCAACGCCGTAGCTAGATGACCCACCACCACCATCATCACCAGCTAAAAGCAGCTTTAGCCTTTCATTGTGTAATATTAGCGGCGTAGCTAACAGGCACCACGACCACCAACATAACCATAGATACGTATATCAAAGGCACATGTAACCACACACACACACACACACACACACACATACACGCACGCACACATTTTATACTGAATAACAAAAGAAAAACAACCCACCCAAAAAAACACTAACCATGATACAATTAATTTGTTAAATAGACTGTCAAAATAGGCATACACTGTTCACAAATCTGAACGACAAACCGTAATCCATGATCAAAACCGTCTCTCTGCACAATACAGTGTCTAATGGGTATTTGACAAAATAGTGGTTGCTTCCATGAATCCCTGTCTATAGGATAGACACTCCCGAGGAGATTATTTACTGAAAAATAAATCCGCTCAAAGAGGACTGCCACTCCCAGACTAGTTCCAGACTAGTTTACTAAATGAAAACTAGATCCGGACAGAGCTCACTGGAATAAGTAGAGTTGTCTTGAATCACTATCAAATCAGTAATTAGGTGTTCGCAAAAGATGAGCGCATCCTGCCCATCGAGAGGCACCCGTCATGAGTACTGCCACCATAGCTGCCGAGTCTCGCACTTCATCTAAAACACAGAGCTCATTGGAATAAATACAGATGTGATGATAAGTACTCATGAATCACTATCAAAACAGTGTTCGCGAAAGTTGAGCATATCCTGCCCCACCGGTGGTATCCGTTATGAGTACTATCACCACAGCTGTCAAAGTCTAAAACGAGTTTCACCAAAGAGATGGAGACTTATGCACACGTTCAAAACATGGAATAGCATCAGCTGCCATCATTTTGCTCAACGATCCATCGTGTTTAGGAGCTATTATAGCCAGATTTTGATGCCTCGTTTTTAGGAGATATAGTCTCCAGATTTTGATGTATCGTTTTACGAGATATAGTCTCCAGATTTGGATGCATCGTTTTTATGAGATATAGCCTCCAGATTTTGATCAATCGTTTGTAGAATATATAGACTCCAAATTGCGATCCATCGTTTTTAGGAGATATATCCTCCCAACTTTTACCATAAAAGGTTTTGAAAGACACCGATAACGGTAATAGTCTAATGCGATTCAAATTGGATAATCTGAAATAGATTAAATAAAACTAAATTAATAGTAGTGTTGGTCGGTATATATTAGCATGTCACTATGCAATAGTAGCGCCACGGATTAAAAAACAACAACACCAAGAACAAAAACAAACAAACAAACATAAAATACCTATTTTATGACCAATGTTCCCCCTTCCCCAACACCATCCAAACACTTGATGACAAGCGTTAGCAACGGCCATGAATATCAGTGCTAACAAAATAAAATGTGATTATGGTGCAATACTCCGTATCAATATAAATATAACATTATGTGTTTTTGTTATATCCAGTATCAGTATCAAGTCTAGACAAAGTAATCGAGGAATACGCATTTGTCAGTACTAGGACGGGATTTAACTCAGTCGGTCGAGTGCTCGCTTGAGGTGCTTGCGTCGCAGGATCGAACCACCTCGATGGATCCATTCAGCTGATTGGAATTTTTTTTATCCTTCCATCCAGTGCACTACTGCTGGTGAAAGGCCGTAATATGTGTTTTCTTGTTTGTGGGGAAAAGTGCACATAAAAGATCCCTTTCTGCATTAAGAAAAAAATGTAGCGGGTTTCCTCTGATGACTACATGTCAGAATTACCAAATGTTTGACATCGAATAGCCGATGATTAATTAATAAATGTGCTCTAGTGGTGTCGTGAAAACTTGTCAACACTAGATGATGTGACAATGTTATTGTAATACTCAATATCAAAATAAAACCTAACAAGACTGTGTAGTACTCAATACCAATGTAAACTCAACGTAATGGTATACACAATATTAAATCAAATGGTTTGGGATTATTTGTTTGTTTTATATACTTTTATGTTATATATAGATACATAAAATGTATTTCTGAGCGTATAATCAATAATCAATAATCAAGACTATGTAAATGGAGGCATCAAAATGCTAAACATTGGAAATTGTACAACTGCGTTAAAAGCTACTTGGTTAAGACGACTTCTAATATCAAACTCGAAATGGACACATCTTTTCCAAGCTGTAACGGGTTTAACGACAGCAAATATGATTAAGTATGGAGATTATTATATTCAGCTAAAAATAACAAAAATTAAAAATAATTTTTGGAAAGATGTGTTACAAAGCTGGCTTACCATTCAAAAGAAAGAAACGCCTGATATTAATGAAGATTTAATGAGCCTAAAGATTTGGTACAATAGCAAAATTAACAAAAAACCTCGGCAAACCTTTTATTTATATGAAATATTTGCAAAAAGGCATAGTATTTATTCAATATCTAATAGACGAAAATGGGACATTATCAAGTACAATCCAATTTTGTAGAATATGCTTCTTTAATCAGAACCATTAAATTATATATTTGTAAAACAACAAAATCAAACAACCAAAGTTTTAACACTGTTTGCAACCCGATTCTTCCGTTTAAAATAAAACTATTTTTAAAAGATATAAATCTAAGTAAGCAAATATACTACGCAATATTAAATCGCACTACAATAGTTTCTACGTCTCAAAAAAGATATTCAGTATTGGGGTTTGACTTCACTTCACGTGTATGGGGAAAGTATTATGCTCTACCATTCAAAACTATTAAAGACCTATCTTTATTATGGTTTCAGTATAAAATTTTACACAGGATAACAGCTACAAATATATTTTTAAATAAAATAAAATATGTTGATTCTAATATTTGCGATTTTTGCCATCTTATGCCAGAAACACCGGAACACTTATTTTATGAGTGCTCTAAAGTTACAGTCCTATGGAAAGCAGTAGAAGAATGGGCATTAAAAAAAGGTGAACATTTTCAGTTGGATAAAAACATGGTTTTATTTGGTATTATAACAAAAAAATCATTGTTTTATTAATTGGTTGATTATTAATATTAAGTATTATATATATAGAACGAAATTATAAAAGATTAGATTAAATAAAAACGCAATCCTAAAATTCATTATTGATAAAATATAGATTGAAAAATATATATTTTATAAAAATTGCCTTTATAAAGACTTTGATGATCAGTGGGAACCTTGGCAGCAGTTCCTCAAACAAATTGTATAAATTCATGTATAAACTTATTAATAACAAAATATACGAATATGCTAATAAGCATACTTTTATGAGAAATATCGCCAGTTCGGAAAACGTATCTCGACTTTCTATAATTTCTTTCTTTTTAAGATCTCATTGATCTTATTCATCTTTCAAGAAAGTAAATATATATAATATGTTTGTATACTATTCAAGATCAATCTCAACCATACATACTAT